>NC_079230.1:18013276-18159374 GCF_029633865.1 Lampris incognitus
TTGCAAACATATTTGCTACCTTGGTTTTATCAGTCGGCGAAGACAGAAAATAATCTATCATGAAAAAACATGTCGGGTAGCAATGCTGCACAGTTGGTTCAACCACCAACCCCCCCCCCCTTCTGTGTCAGCCAGCAAGCCCCAAGTCAATTCATATATTAATATTATTCATACAGCCCAGTATCAGGGGCTTTACAGCAACACAGCATCCTGTCCTTAGACCCTCACATCGGATAAGGAACAACTCCCTAAAAAAAAACCTTCAACAGGGGGGAACATAGGGAGAAACCTTAGGGAGAGTATGATGAGGACGATGCCAAGCAGCATCCACATGACGCTGGAACAGCCCAGGACCCGAGCCACATGATCAAAATCACCATGTAGACCTGACAGGAGGACAGACTGCACGTGCACACGGGGGGAGACTCACATCACACCATTCACATACACAGGAGAGGAGACAAGAAAAGACATTAGTCACATGTCTGAGTGAGAGAAGGATACAACATTGAAACAGGATAACAAAATTATATGGATTTGTAAGATATATAAAGAATATGATGAGGAAGATGCCAAGCAGTGTCCCGGTGGCGACCACCGTCACCATGGAGACCTGGGACTGCACGCGCACACAAGGGAGACTCACATCACACTAGTCACACAGAAGAAGAGAAAGGAGAAGACATCATTTAGAGAGAGAGAAAAGACATGTGAGAGAAGAGAACAGTTTGCAATAATCAATAATCTATACTCTATAATCTGGTGGGCAGAACAGTGGTTGGTAAATTCGCTGAGACAGAAACCGACACGCCATGCAGTACAGGTTGTGAAGCACTCAACTTAAAGGCAACTAATTGTCGGCTAAGGCAAAAAGATGAGTTTTAATTTTGGATGTAAAGGACTCAACAGACTCCGATTGTCTGACGGCAGCAGGCAGGTTATTCCACACGAACGGGGCCTGATAGGAAAAGGCCCTGCCACCAGCCGACTTCTTTTTAACTTTGGGTACACGCAGGAGCCCTGTAGTTTGAGAGCGAAGAGCTCGAGACGGACTATACAGTTTAAGGAGATCAGACAGGTGAGATGGGGGCAAGCCCATTTAGGATTTTATAAGTCAGCACCTTGAAGTCTGATCTAACATGGATAGGAAGCCAATGAAGGGAGGCAAGAATTGGTGTAATATGGTCAAATCTTCTAGTTTTAGTCAGGATTCTAGCTGCAGCATTCTGAACCATCTGAAGACCTTTAGTACTCTCATGTGGCGGACCTGAAACCAGAACTTTACAGTAATCAAGTCTGGGTGAAACAAAAGCATGTATTAGAGTCTCCACGTCAGCCATGGAGAGGAAAGACCGAATTTTGGTTAAGTGACGTAGTAAGTGAAACAAGGCGGTCTTGGGTTTTTTTTTTTAATGTGCTTAGCAAATGAGAGGCTGGGATCAAAACGTAGCACCAAGATTTTTGGCTGCCACCCTTTGTGAAACCACAGAGCTGGCGAGTGTTATCATTACTTACTTGTTCAAAAAAGCCCCCCCTTCAGAAATGTTCTTTCGTAGCACATTAAAACACTCACTAGTGCCAGAGATGCCGAGCCTGACCTCTGACGCCACTTTTAGTACAGAAATGTAACAACATGGAAGTACTGAACTGAACACAATCCAAACTTGTAGTTAATCTTTTATTGCTCAACGCGGTCTTTACATGAGTAACACTCACACATAAAACATCTCCAAGCTCAGAGAAAAAAACCAAAAACGATTGTTTTTTGTGCTCACAACCAACAAATGCAAACCATTTAAGATGAAATATAAGGTATTATATTTACAATTTTCATTACATACAAATATTCTATCTACAAAATACCAACATCAGCTAGCAAAGTGATTTTAGTTTGGAAGTGTCAGTTACATTTTTCCTTAATTTATTCTGTGTTATGTACACTGAGAGAGCCACGAAACCAGAGTCCAATTCCATGTGTGTGCAACCTACATGGCCAACAAACATGATTCTGGTTCTGGTTCTGAGACAGCTGATCACTGTTTGTATGGCTGTATGAGTTTGAAAACAATCATACGAGGCTTATGTTTGTGTATGCATGCGTGCTTGCACATGCGTTCGTGCATGCATGTGTGTGTATGTTTGCATATGTGCATGCATGTGTGCGTGTTTGTTCATGTGCCTGCTCGAGTGTGCACGCTTGTGTATCTGTTTGCATACACATGCATGTAGTGGGGTCATGTGGCTGCTATCTGCTTGAATGGGTGCGACTAGTACATTTAACTTTTGCATGTTTAACTGTCGAAAAACTGTTGTTTTTTGTGTTGTTTTTTTTTACCCATTATAAGTTTTGAGCTTTGATACTTGTTTGATTCGGAGAACTTTAGCCATCAAAACAGCCCTGCTGGACACGATTTGTTATTCACAACTGTTCTTTCAAACATAAAGTTGAGCTGGTTTTAGCTGAACACGTTCGTTCCAAAGCGATTTACAGATAAGACGGGATCATGAACACAGACAGATACAGGGGCATAGAAACGGGTCATTGTTAGTATCAGAGGTGTCCATCCCCTACTCTATCGTGCTCAGCGGCGTGATAACCAGCGGTCCATCGTTCTTCCCAGATTTATTAGTGCAGGGGCTGAAGAACGGATAGATGGCCTCAGTGAAGGTATCGGCGAAGGTGTAGATGTGGATCTTGGCATCCACATTGTAGAAAGACACCTGCAGTGGAGGGAGAAAGCACGATAAGAAAAAGAGAAATGAAACAGCACCTGGAAACGACAACATAGTTTCAGCAATATCAGGACCTCCCTCTTTTGGACAGGCCAGGGAATGGACAGGTTATAAAGAGGATTGATTAATGCACTGTGTTTACAGGGTCACGCAAAGACAAGATGCAGCCAAATATCAAAGACCTAAACATTTTCTACGCTTAAACTGAATAGGACAGAATAATAGAGAATAGAAACCTCTATCCATCCATCCATTCATTATGCAAACCACTTATCCTGCTCTCAGGGATGCTGCAGTCTATCTCAGCAGTCATTGGGCGGCAGGCAGGGAGACACCCTGGACAGGCCGCCAGGCCACCACAGGCCCCCCCCCCAGGGCCCCCTCCCCACACACACACATTCACGGCTAAGGACAATTTAATATGGCCAATTCACCTGACCTACAATATCTTTGGACCGTGGGAGGAAATCGGAGCCCCCGGAGGAAACCCACACAGACACGGGGAGAACATGCAAACTCCACACAGAGGACGACCCCCGAGGTTGGACTATCCCGGGGTTCGAACCCAGGATCTTTTTGCTGTGGGGCGACCGCGCTAACCATCGCGCCACCAGGATCCTCCATATAGGGCATTTTCAATTTAGAAACTTTGCCCGTGAATGAAAATTTTAGTTACAATATTGTATAGTCCTCTATGACAGCAAAGAGCGACGTAGATCCCAGTTTTATAGAGAGAAAACCAACCTCACTGTTTATATGATGTCCAGGAAATATCAGTGTCACCACAGAAATTAATAGCATGCTATTCAATATGTCTTTTTTGCAAATATTTAAGCTAAACCCTAGTAAGGACCACTGACATTTGAAAGATGTAAAAAGTGGGTATCATACTGGGATGGGTTTTGCTTGGAGGTATGCACTGGAGAGAAGAGGAATGAAAGTCAGTAGGAGCAAGACAGAATATATATGTGTGAATGAGAGGGAGGACAGTGGAATGGTGAGGATGCAAGGAGTAGAGATGACAAAGGCGTATGAGTCTGAATACTTGGGGTCAACTGTCCAAAGTTATGGGGAGTGCAGAAGAGAGGTGAAGAAGAGAGTGCAGGCAGGGTGGAGTGGGTGGAGAAGAGTGTCAGGAGTGATTTGCAACAGAAGGGTACCAGCAAGAGTTAAAGGGAAGGTTTACAAGCTATGTTATATGGTTTGGAGACAGTGGCACTGATGAAAAGACAGGAGGTGGAGCTGGAGGTGGAAGAGTTGAAGATGCTAAGATTTTCACGGGGAGTGACGAAGAAGGACAGAATTAGGAATGAGTATATTAGAGGGACAGGCTCAGGTTGGACAGTTTGGAGACAAAGCAAGAAAGGCAAGATTGAGACGGTTTGGACATATGTGGAGGAGAGATGCTGGGTATATCGGGAGAAGGATGCTGAATATGGAGCTGCCAGGGAAGAGGAAAAGAGGAAGGCCAAAGAAGAGGTTTATGGATGTGGTGAGGGAGGACATGCAGGTGGCTGGTGTGACAGAGGAAGATGCAGAGGACAGGAAGAGATGGAAACGGATGATCCGCTGTGGCGACCCCTAACGGGAGCAGCAGAAAGTAGTAGCAGTAGATTCTAAGGTGGGTTTTGGTGTGTTCCTGCTATTTTGAAAGGCGGTGCATGACATAAACTACATTTCCCATACTGCACCTGTCCTTTCTCAAAGTCCACAAAGATACCAATCCTCTGTGGTCGCAGGCTGATATGGACATCTGTGGAGGGCTCACTACGAAATGCATACTTGTTCCTGTCAAAGTAGGAGGGGAAACAAAGGGAGGACAGGAGCGATTCGACCATGAGTTTATTACAGGAACATCTTTTTCACTTACCCCGTGTTACACATTACACCAAATGGCCGAGCATGTGGCACTCAAATGAATTCACCACTTCCAGATTGGTCAGCAGCAAATGATTCAAATATTTGAATAAGTTAACTTGACCGCCACCTCATAATCAGAGACTGATAAGGTTTTTCTTGAGGAGTTTTTCCTCATCCGGGTTTAGGGTCCAAAGATAGAGGGGGTCATATGTCATAAACTAGTCTTGTATATTGTACTGATTGTAAATTTCTTCAGAACTGCACAAATAAACTTGACGACTAACGCGTGATAACTTATCTAAAGACCGTTATAAAGCAATTTAAAGTCCAACTACAAGTAAAAGTGGGACACATTAATGTAGCCCAGGGCACCTGACTCTGCCCAAAACACTCACTTGTCTCTTAGACTTAGGAACCAGTATCCGTTGTTAGGGGTAACCTCGATCTTCCCCTTCCTGTTTATTGATTGGCTAGCCACGCCCAGATCCCAGTCAGTCTTCCCGCCCACTTCCACCTGTTGACAGGAAATACAGAGGCGACTTTATTGACAGAGTTATGCCTTCATTCAAATATTCAAACACTGAAACCATAGAAATGTGTTGCCCCCCCCAATCATTATTGTGACCCTGGAAGCCTTTTATTAGGAAAATCTGCCTCGCTGATTTATTCAGTCACACTTAGAGGAGATGAAGACGAGACAAAGAACAGACAAAAGAAGAGGGAAAGGGAGTCAAAGAAGTGAGCGAAAAAGAAAATAATTGATTTAGACAAAAAAAGGAGGCATCCGGGTGGCATAGCTGTCTATTCCATTGCCTACCAACATGGGGGTCACTGGTTCGAATCCCCATGTTACCTCCAGCTTGGTGGGCGTCCCTACAGACACAATTGGCCGTGTCTGCGGGTGGGAAGCTGGATGTGGGTATGTGTGCAGGTCGCTGCACTAGCGCCTCCTCTGGTCGGTCGGGGCGCCTGTTCAGGGGGAAGGAGGAACTGAGGGGGGGTAGCGTGATCCTCCCACGCGCTACGTCCCCCTGGTGAAACTCCTCACTGTCAGGCGAAAAGAAGCGGCTGGTGACTCCACATGTATCGGAGGAGGCGTGTGGTAGTCTGCAGCCCTCCCCGGATCAGCAGAGGAGGTGGAGCAGCGACCGGGATGGCTCGGAAGAGTGGGGTAATTGGCCGGATACAACTGGAGAGAAAAAAGGGGGGGGAAAATCCTTAAAAAGAAAAAAAAGAGAAAATATAAACTGCGGTCCCTTACCTCCCAGTAGTGTCTTCCAGATGAGAGAGCCTCTCTGCCGAGCAAACAGACGACCCTGTCAAACCTCTCTGGGTTGTCTGGCAGCGACTGGTGCCGGTCCCCACATTTCACCTGGCCACGACAGAGGCAAGAAACACACAGTTCACATTCAACGCCATCAGCCGTCACCCTTACACCAGGAAACGTTCAACACGTGCAGCAGCGGAAGAAGTGAAACCCAGACGAACACCCTGACAAGACCAGCACATGGTTTCAACACCAATATGAGGAGAGCTCCCGTCAAAGCTGTACACAACATGACAATATCCCAGTGACAGAGGGCAACAAACCCAGTGAAAAGAAATCGAGTGAGGGGAGAGAAGATCAGGGAGGATTTAAACCATACAGAGATTTTTGACTTGGGCCTAGTCAGAGAGGATGATGCGGTTTACAAACATCAAACTCCACATTCACGCAAAAAGAGAAGACAGAAACTATTTTGCGGAACGAAATGGATCTTGTCGTCGGGTAACTTTAGATGCAGGTATCTGCTGTGCACGGTCACTTGATTAACAGCTGGCTCACCTTCTTCAAATCCTCTGATATGACCAGCCTGGGGTGGGCGGTGTTGGAGTCCAGAGTCACGTCCACTATGAGAGAGAGAGAGAGAGAGAGAGAGAGAGAGAGAGAGAGAGAGAGAGAGAGAGAGAGAGAGAGAGAGAGAGAGAGAGAGAGAGCGAGCACAAGTTGTTTACATCATACCTAATATGTTGTATGTTAATTATGACATTGCAAATAAAAGATGACTTGTAATGCCAAAGTGATTGAAATTGGACGTGTTGCTAAGAACATGCATTGCTATATGTCTGATTTAAATTACGGGCCGTGACCCAGCGACACACCAGGACAGCTGTGCGTCTCCTTCTCCATGTGAATAGGAACTTACATGCATACTCCTGAATCTTCTTCACTTCTGAAAGAAAACAAAACATATTTCATGAAGACAACCGACTTCTCTGCAGGCCCTACTGGAGCCTATCCAGGCCTCCTGCCTTAGACTTTTGGACTCTCTCTCTCACATCAAACAGCAGTCTCTAATAAAATGCTTTTTAACATCCTAGTGGCTAGGTAGCTGTATTTCAGTAGGCTGGTGGTATAATGTGTAGCATAACGTTCACTAGATTGTGTATGGATTTCCAAATTGGTCAACTTAAAGGTATCTTGTGAAAAAAAGTGTATATTTAAGTTTTTTTTGTGGATTTACCCCCCTTTTCTCTCCTCAGTTGTACTTGGCCAATTACCCAGCTCTTCCAAGCCGTCCTGGTCGCTGCTCCACCCCCTCTGCAGACTACCACATGCCTCCTCCAATACACATGGAGTCGCCAGCCGCTTCTTTTCACCCGACAGTGAGGAGTTTCACCAGCAGGATGTAGTGCGTGGGAGGATCATGCTATTCCCCACCAGCCCCCCCCCCCCCCCCCGACAGACCAGAGGAGGTGCTAGAGCAGCGACCAGGACACAAACCCATATCCAGCTTCCCAACCGCAGACACGGCCAATTGTGTCTGTAGGGACGCCCGACCAAGCCGGAGGTAACACGGGGATTCGAACTGCGATACCCGTGTTGGTAGGTAACTGAATAGATTGCTACGCTACCTAGACACCCCTTACGTATGTTTTTTGAAGTATTCTTACTGTGTGGGACTAGAACTATACTACTACTACTGCCTTTATTCAGTATTCAAGAAGAGTAAAAGCAAAGGTACTCTCGAGTTTACATTTGCAAGTACAACAAAAGTAAAATAAAAGTGCACTTGCTAGTTTTATTTTGAAAGCGGTATGACATTGACGTAAATGTCTTCATGTGGGCCGGTGGGTGATACTCACTGGGCTGTGGGCGTGCTGGGCTGGGATCCACCGCTGGAGCAGGAAAACCTGGAGAGAAACCACACCAGGTGAATGAGACGTGGACTACTCATCCACCTTATGGACAAATTTCCAAACAACGAATTTTTATTTATTTTTATTTATTTTTTTACAGGCAGTAATTTTTTTTACAACTTAAGGTCAAAATGTCCCTCAACTAAGTTAAGATGACCGAGTAAGGAAAGCTTTTGGTGTTGGAAGAATTTCAACTTCTTACACAAGGGGGCAGTATAATTCTTTGATACAGGCTACCGGCCCATTGAGCCACACGTTCATCTCTGTCATGCCAAAACAATGAAAGACACAGCTTAGCTGTTTCTACCAGCCACCTGAAATTGAGCACTAAACACACCTGCCCTGAAACGACAAAAGGTCGCATGGGCTGTTGTGTCACACTGATGCAAGTATCACACGGTACCTGCTCTCTGCACCAGTACAACAGGAAGCAGGAATGCCCCTTCAGTCTTACACTGGGCAGAGAAGTTTTTATTTCTCTCCGTGAGGGGTAAACCTGTGACCGACATGCTGCAGGACGAACCCTACAACCGCCAAGATACCAAACCCGTCATCCATAACACAAACCGCCTCTGCAAACAGTCTGTCTCTGGCTAAGCCCCTCACCGATCTCAGCAATGTTTTTCAGTTGTTCCTGGAATCTCTCCACCAAGGCTGCCAGCGACCGGTAGATGGTCCCCGTCCCAAGGTCAGAGTTCACCGACACCCTTGACCAATCTCTGGTTGGTGGAGGGGTGGAGAGGGTGAGGAAACTCTGTAAGGGCGATGTTGAAATGTTTGACTAACAGATGTATTCATCATTTATCGTGATTTTTCAGTTTGCTACCAAGCCCCCATTGTGAGTATTTATCAGACGTTTCATGTGAGGCCCGTCTCATTTTGGACGGCAGTTCTTGGAAAGGAAACTTCCAAATATCCAAGGAGCTCTGATCACTCTCAATGTGGGTGAATTTATCGAAATCAAAATGCATCTTATCAAATCGACGCTCACCTTGACGCAGTGAATTTGGTCCTCGGACTGGGCGAGCTCCGACAGGGCCTGTCCTCGCCTCCTCAGCTCGGCCACCTCCAGCTCCAGCTGGCGAATCAGAGCGTCGGCCTGGTGCTCCGCCGCCCGCCGGCTCATCTCCATCACCTCCATCAGCTCCGCCTGCGAGCGCTCGATGGCACACACCAGCGCGGAGAACACACACACGCTGCCCGCCGTCTCCCGCTCGACGGCGAGCTGGCGGGGGGAGAGAGAGGGAGGGGAGGCTTCATGAGTGTGGGCCTCGTGTGTGTGTGTGTGTGTGTGTGTGTGTGTGTGTGTGTGTGTGTGTGTGTGTGTGTGTGTGTGTGTATGTGTGTGTATGTGTGTGTGTGTGTGTATACACATAAGACTGACCTGCAGTTCAGCAACTGACATTCTGATCTCCTCAACCTTCTTCACTCTCTGTCTGATCATCTCCTGGATCTCCTGCTGCGATACACTCAGCTGGGCCTGCACACAAACACACACACACACACACACACACACACACACACACACACACACACACACACACACACACACACACACACACAGTATGTGAGGGTCCAAACACATACTCAAATACAATATATTTACAGTGAGACATGTGCACATACACACACATGGGCACATATAGAGAAACTCAGGAAAACACATTAGCCCATGCACAGACACACACAACATGCGCACACGCACACACACACACACACACACACACACACATTTATCAGACATTCATCCCACCTTCTTCTTTTTTTCTTTTCTTTTTCATCGTATTTGCCATCCATCCATCCATCCATCCATCACACCATTAAACCCCACGTGCTTTGGTTGTTTCAAGTCACACATTCCCTTCCCCCCCTCCCTTTCCGGCGGCCTTCTCTCTTTCTATCTTCCCCCGTCCGTGTCTGATCAGACGTGTGCTATAATCATCCATTCTGCTATTGATTCCTACTCCCCTCCCTGTCTGTCCTTCACCCATTTGTCCCGTTTCCATCTCTCCCCGTCTCCTTCCACTATCCCGCCTCCCCTCCCGCCTCTCTACCTTCTTTTCCATCCATTCTGTCTCCACCGGCACTGTGTCGTGGTTTTGGTGGTCCAAGGCCTCACACTCGGGACAGATGCAAACTCTATCGGTCCTGCAGTACACCTGGAAATCAGCAGAGACCGCAAGTCTTACGAAGGCTATGCCACGATGTGACACTATTAAAAACACACCATCACAAAGCTTATTACTTTATTAAATGACATGAGGATGAGGATGATGATGATGCCAATATTATGCAATCAAAATGATTAGACAATGATGAGAAATTTTGTTGAATTTTAAATTGACGATTTGTGGCATTTAGTAGATTTTCCTTATATATCTATTTATTTTATTTTTTAAATAATATTTTTGACCCCTTTTTCTCCCCAGTTGTATCCGGCCAATTACCCTGCTCTTGCAAGCCATCCCGGTGGCTGCTCCACCCCCTCTGCCGATCTGGGGACGGCTGCGGACTACCACATGCCTCCTCCGATACATGTGGAGTCGCCTGCCGCTTCTTTTCACCTGAGAGTGAGGAGTTTCGCCAGGGGGACGTAGCGCGTGTGAGGATCACGCTATTCCCCCCCAGTTCCCGACCAGAGGAGGCGCTTGTGCAGCAACCAGGACACGTACCCACATCCCATCCGGCTTCCCACCCACAGACACAGCGGAATCGAACCAGCGATCCCTGTGTTGGTAGGCGACGGAATAGACCGCCACGCCACCTGGACACCCAATATACAACATATGTTTGAAAGCTCTGACCTGCCTGTACAACACTGGCAGATTTGAAAGTATAATATTCATATTTCTGTGTCTGGATTTTTTTTTTTTTACACTGTGAAACTTTGTTGGGCAAACACACAAACAAACAAAGCAGCTATAAGATGAGGAGCCATACCAGGATTCCCCTGCGGTGGATCTCACAGAGGGGCAGGCTCTGGCTGTCTCCCACCCCGCTCAGGGTGAACCGCCGGCGGCCGCTGTGGCGGCTCTGGGGCGGGGGCAGCAGCGCAGGGGTATAGGTTTGGCTGTTCTGCGTCAGGGTCGAGGCAGCGATCGGACTCGGATTGGGCACCGAGGAGGCCAGAGGGGGCACGCCAGAAGGGGCCAAAGGTGAGAAGGATGTCAGGATAGGTATGCCTGGAAAGATGAAAAGACAATTAACATGAGAGGGGGTATACAAGAGAAAGGCCTCGATGGTATGGAACGCTTAGCCTTTACCTTAATGTATATCTATCTATCTATCTATCTATCTATCTATCTATCTATCTGTCTGTCCATTTGTCTGTCTGTCTGTCTGTCTGTCCATTGTCTGTCTGCCCATCCATCCATCTGTCTGTCCATCCGTCCGTCCGTCCGTCCGTCTGCCCATCCATCTGTCTCGCTCTCTGTCCGTCTTTCCATCCGTACATCTCTCTGTCTGTCTCTCTGTCCGTCCTTCTCTCTGTCTCACTCTGTCTGTCTTTCTGTCCACCTGTCTCTCTTTCTGTATCTCTGTCTGTCCGTCTGTCTTTCTCTCTGTCCATCCGCCCGTCTGTTTCTCTGTCCGTCCATCCGTCTGTCTGTCCGTCCATCCGTCTGTCTCTCTGTCCATCCATCCGTCCTTCTGTCTCTCTGTCCGTCTGGCTCTCTGTCCATCCGTCCCTCTCTCTCTCTCTCTCTCCTCTCTCTCTGAACTGTCTCTTTCCAAAACGTCATGTCACAACAAACGAATAAAATAAATGAACAGTCATTACAGACTGTTTTTTGTACTTTTCCAACTGTGAAAAACATACAAAGCAACACACCAAAGGCAACGACCTGAAACAAATGAAACGAGATTAATCTTAATGGCTTTTGGAAACACTGCAACAGAAAATCTGATGAGAATTTTTGAATTAAAAAAAAGAAGTAGAAAATAGGAAAATGTTCCAAGCGTCTGTAATTATGAATCTGGATATTTTTTTTCTACTTGTAAGTTGAAAACAAGCTTTTGAGCCCATCTATTATTTCAGGTTTAGATTTGAGACACAAACTATTTGTCCCATAATAACGCTGTCACCTGTCATAAACCATATACCATTGACTATCATTATGACCATGTACCACTACAGAATGAGAGCTGGTGTCAGTGTTTAGGTCCAGCAGACGTTACCATCACAGTGAGATGCCACCTTTACGTCTTTTGTTCACAAAACAGGCCGAGTTCAAAACACGTGGCAGTCAGACACTCACTGGAGCTAATTTGACGCTGTTCTTCGGTGATTAGTGTGGAATGATTCATCTGCACCTGCCGCGGCAACCTCCTCCTTAACTCGTAGAACACATCGTCCGGCATGCCTCCTTCTCCAACCCCGCCTCCTTTTCCTGTTCTCCTGTCTCTCGCCACTCCTCCTCCTCCTCCTCCTGCAACCACTCCCCTCATGGATTTGAACTGTTCAGTGATCTCTCTTAGGGTCCTGTTGATCTGGAGGTCCGGACGCTTCTGGAAGGTCTTCTTACATAGAGGACACTGGCACGACTGGGGCAGGAAGAAGCAGTGGAGGAGAGAGAGGAGTGAAGAGAGGAAGAAATTAACAGAGGAAGGAAGGATGTTCTTTGATATGCTGTGATGATGATCAGGTCGGTCATTGTTTTTATGTGTTGTTTGGTTATATGGGGTTTTTATGATCCATATGACTTTCTACCAAGAACACCATTTACACATCCAAACTCACCCATGCAATGCGAATTGTCTTGTGATGAGTTTGTTTTGTTTTTTTTGGACTCCCCCCCCCCCCCTTTTTTTCTCCCCAGTTGTACCCAGCCAACCACCCCCATTCTTCCGCGTCTGTCCCGGTTGCTGCTCCACCCCCTCTGCCAATCTGGGGAGGGCTGCAGACTACCACATGCTTCCTCCGATACATATGGTACATACCCCGATACATACCCCCTGAACAGGCGCCCGACCAACCAGAGGAGGTGCTAGTGCAGCGACCAGGACACATCCGGCTTCCCACCCGCAGACACGGCCAATTGTGTCTGAAGGGATGCCCGACCAATCTGGAGGTAACACTGGGATTCGAACCAGCAATCCCCATGTTGGTAGACAACGGAATAGACCGCCACGCTACCCGGACGCCCATTGTGATGAGATTTGACTTGTTTATTGATAAATCTGAACCCCCCCCCCCCCAACAAAACTTGCCAGTTATGAATCACAGACTTTGTAGCCACCATCTTTGGTTTAATTTCCGAGCACTAAGAACATAAATATGCACAAGATGGGGGGCAGTAGACTCATTTAGGACAAAAGTAAATCCGGCATGCATAGGAGCACATGTCGTTTCTTCAGTTCATATTGTAACGACCACGGATGACAGACCCTTTAGTCAACTGGTTAACGTAGTCACCCATGGTGCGGGAGGCCCGGTGTAAGAGGCCAGATTAACCACCGCCAAACAGTATAGCCTGGGGTATAAAATAGCCCAGGCTGGTTTATACTATGGGGTATATTTTCGGCTAGGCCAGACTATATCCCTCTAGTCCAGATTATACACCCCCCCCCCCGGGGTTACAGAGGGCACTATTTCAAAACTCTAACAATTGTGTGTGCAATTCAATGTTCTGAATTCGTTTGGCTCTTGACATGCAGTAATTTCAGCAAGCATGGTGAGCAGACATCTCTCTCTCAATCACATATGGATCAAACTATGTTAATGCATACAAATGTCCTTCAGATTGGTAGATCAAGGTGAGGAAGGTTCCTAGTGAACTTAAATGTGTTAAAAAAACAAGTTTTTGCTGTCATTATTGATGCTTTTAAGCTAAAATATTTATTAGCTTAGCTAAAAGAGCTAAGACAGTTGCTAGTTAGCCAAAAGCTAATAGGCTAGGAAGGTGATAGAGATTTGAAAGTTTCAAAGCTTTGCATGATAGTTTATAAGGTTGTGTCATCAGTGTGTGAAATAAAATCAAAATGTAATACTGTATCCTTGATTATTTTGTGTATCTGGGTGTGGGGGGTATAATCTTGTTTAGAAGGGTAGGAAATAGCCTAGCCTAAATAATACCCCGGGGTATAAACTGGACTTGCCCAGAATATACCCGGGGTATAAAACAGGCTAGTCCATTTTAACCCCGGGTCTGAGAATGGGGGTATAATCTGGCCTATGGGGGTATGAAATAGCCTAGCCTAAATAATACCCCAAGGTATAAACTGAACTAGCCCATAATATACCTGGAGTATAAAACAGGCTAGCCACTTTAACCCTGTGTATAGTCTGGCCAGGGCGTATATCTTGGGCTGTTACACCGGGTTCTGTCCCAGCTGTGGCGGTTCCCGGCTGCCCCCCGAATTCGCTACATTGGTGTTAAAAGCGGGATGGTGAGAACATGAGGCCATTGGAAGTGCGTGCGCCCAGAGGCGTGAAGGAGCTGATATGCTGAAGCCCGAAGGAGGGGGGTAGTGTAACAACCATGGATGACTAGACAGGTTGGACCCTTTAGTCAACTGGTTAACATAGTCACCCGTGGTGTGGGAGACCCGGGTTCGCGTCCCGGCTGCGGCCGTTCCCTGCTACCCCTGAATTCACTACAATATGTTTCATTTTGTTGTAGACACTAACTCAGGTGATGCCGGCAAGGGTTCCCCGATTCTGAAGGAAGTTTGCAATAACTTTACAGGTTATCAAAAATAGAACAGGTGATTTGAAAATATTCAGAAGCCGTGCAGAAACCAAGATTCAAGTCATGTGCCTAGCTAAAAAAAAAAAAAACTGCACATTACGTTATTTTATCTTGTCTGTTGATTTATAGTGCAACAAGTACAAATTGATGTACTCATGTATTTTGTTAAAATGAAATTATCAAAATATCATTCTGAAGACACATCATGATAAATATCTTGTTAGTCACTATATCAATAATCACTGTGAGCACAGTACTCATGTCAGTCATAGTTACTGAGACAGGGATTAGAGAGGATGCGGTGCACAGAAAACTCCTGGATTATCTAAAACTGTGTGGATTAGGACATGTTTATCTGAGGTTTTAGTCTCAGAGAAAACACACACCTTGGATCCATCCCAGTATCTGGAGATGCAAGCCATGCAGAAGCTGTGGCCACAAGGTGTGGAGGACGGGTTGGTGAAGACATCCAGACAGATGGAGCACTGGAACTGCTCATCAGACAGGAAACTGCCATACATTGACATCCTGGACAGGAAGAACAGAGAGAGAGAGAGAGAGAGAGAGAGAGAGAGAGAGAGAGAGAGAGAGAGAGAGAGAGAGAGAGAGAGAGAGAGAGAGAGAGAGAGAGAGAGAGAGAGAGAGAGAGAGAGAGAGAGAGAGAGAGAGAGAGAGAGAGAGAGAGAGAGTAAAAAAAAGATATCAGGTAAGGGTCATCTAAACATCTTCTCAACAGTCCAAAGGAATTGAATCAAGTGCAACTGGACTTGGTATATATATATATCCAGTTGCACTTGATTCAATTCCTTTGGATAACCATGACCTGGATGAATGAGAACATTCACAGACATCTCAACAGTTTATCCAACAGTGTGGTTCAGCCATGCGGTCAATTTGTAGGACAAAATTAGCCGCAAATTGGCAGAAGGCTCACACACCAAAATCCCCTTTACATTTTCCTATTTGGAGAAAACGAAATCCCCCAAAATAACAAGTGCGTTTCACACAGGTTTAAGTCACCTACTGATTTTGTTCTGAGTCAAATGCTGTCTATGGATGCTCTCATTTTGAAGCAGTAATTTACTCACAGTACAGAAATGTAGGACGGGAGTGAAGAAGGAGAGGAGAGACAGAGAGGAGGAAGGAGCATGCAGGTGGTTGGAGGACATGGCCTGGAAGCTCAGGAGAGCTTCACATGAGGCGAAGAATCGCCTAAGGAAGTCTGCGGTGAGGATGGCTGCCGACGTGGGCATGACCCCCATCGTTGGCATTTCACACCGTTTCTTCTGCCACCGGATGTGGGACACAGGTCGAGGCTCGGCATGCCCAGGGAGAGAGGTTGTTCAATAGAGACTAAAGCACTACAGTTGGCTTTGTGCCTCACTGACAATGCCCTGTCTTGTCTGCTACTGCTTAGCCTTGAGAGCAGGCGTAGTTATGGAGCTTTAGTGGGGGCCCTGGAGAGGCGGTTTGGACAGTGTTTACAGCCTGAACTCCTGTGTAATGAACGGTGTAATTGATGCCAAAAATCTGGGGAGCCATCGCAGAGAGCTGCGCAAGGAGGAGGAGGGCTGTGCTGAAGTGCGACAGGTGGACGAGTTCATCTGTCGAGAGCTGCAGACAGTGGACATGGCAGAGTGGAGACAGCGGCTGGAGCAGGATGCTGACCTTCAGCCCATAGGTCAGTAGTTGGGGGCACAGCATCGGCCTCTGTGGGAAGATGTAGCAGAGTTCTCCCCAGCAACCAAGGGGCTGTGGTCTAAGTTTGGGGCTTTGCGGCTATATCAGGGAGTGCTACAGTGGGCTTGGAAGAAGCCAGCAACAGGGGAGGAGAGGTGGCTGGTGGTGGTTCCCAAAGGCCTGCGGGAGGCAATGCTTAAGGCCATGCATGGAGCCGCAGGGTCTGGGCCTTTTGGAGTTACTAAGACCCTCCGTCGCCTCTGGCAGGGTTACTACTCAGGTCAGTGGAGGAGGGACGTGGAGAATTTTTGCCGCTACTGTGACCGCTGTACAGCCCATAAGGGTCCCCCTGGTCGTTCCCATGCTGGAAAGAGTGGTGGTGGATATAGTGGTTCGACTACCTCACTCAGACAAGAGTAAACGCTATGTCCTTTCCGCCATAGACCATTTCACAAAATGGCCAGAGGCATACGCTCTCCCAGACCAAGAGGCAGAGACAATCATAGATGCCCTAGTGGAGGGCATGTTCAGCTGTTTTGGAGTGCCGGAAACCATACACAGTGACCAGGGGAGGAATTTTGAGTCCTGGGTGTTTGCCTCCATGTGCGAGAGTCTGGCCATACACATGACCCGCACCAACCCCTTGTGGCCCCAGAGTGACAGCTTGGTGGAAAGATTCCATCGCACCTTGGACCAGCAGCTGGCCATCCTCACTTCGCAGCACCAGTGGGACAAGGATGACCATCTACCCTTGGTGCTCATGGCGTATTGCTCTGCTGTTCAGGAGACCACATTCTGCATGCCTGCCTTTCTCATGCTGGGGAGAGAGCTCTGTACCCCTGCAGAGTTGGCTTTTGGTTGGCCACCGGATCTCCCAAACCCTTCCTAAGGTCCTGAGTATACCAGGAGGCTTCAGGACTGCCTCGAGTCAGCCCACGTTTTTGCCTGGGAGCTGCAGCAGAGAGCCAGTGTGAGACAAAAATGGAACTATGATGTGAGGACACAAGGGAGGAAATTTCTGGCTGGAGAGTTGGTCTGGGTCTACAACCATTAGCGGAAGAAAGGCTGGTGCCTTAAGCTTGACAGCCAGTGGGCGGGTCCTTACAGAGTACTGGAAAGGTTGGGGGAGGTCATTTACAGGGTGCAGCTGCTGTCCAAGGGGAGGAAAGGGCGCTCCATAGAGACAGACTGAGGCAACGGAATAGACCGCTACACTACCCGGATGCACTTGCTTTCCTTGTTTTTCGTTTGGGTGGAGGAGGCGACCAGTGAGTTGTGTTAGATAATAGGCAGACAACAGCCGTAATAAAGATGATGCTCAGTTCTGAGTTCTGTGAGTGTGATCTTTATAGTGGTGAACGCTACAATAAATTAAGGTAAACAGGAAATAAACAATTTAACCCTTCATGCGTCACGGTGTGTAACATTCCCGGCGGTTTCATTCGTCGCTTTGATTCTTCTCTCTGCCGTGCACGGCGGTTCAGAGCTTATCTATTCAACACGGAGATAAGTGTTCGCACCAATCAGAGCAACTTAAGATGCGTCTGTATGGAGGCACCCACGTAAAAGAGCCAGTTTTCGAATACTCAGCTGTCTTCTGGAGTCAAAATCTTTGCTTGGTTTTGACCATTGCTATACCGGAGAGACTTCCGTTCGCCTGTTCATCTAGCCACTGCAGTGTTTTGGCGTGAGCTTTGCCTCGGTGTGTGAGAGCGTGAGACAGCTTGAAAGCGTGAGGCTCACGTCAGATGCGTGAGAATCGGCAACGCCGGTTGAGCAACACCGAGGCCGCAATTGTTGCCATACACACAGACAAGGATTTAACCGCTGTAAACGGACATTACTCCCATGTAAAGAGGGTAAGGTGATATTCCTAAAATAATTTTGTTTCTATAAATCAATTTAAACTTTATCAATCCCTGTGGGGAAGTCTGTCCTCTGCATGTGACCCATGCTAACCATTATGAAGCAGTGGAGCAGCCGTTCCCGGCGACCAATTCGCCATTATTAACTAAGAATGTAAGACTTTCTTTTGACAACTATGTCGGAAACTCGAGAGACGATTTGGGATTTTGCAGACGTACTACAAAGTCACAATTAAGACTAAATTAAAAGTAGTATTCAATTCCAGTGTGAGGAAAAGAACAGGCCTACACTCTGTTTGCAGAGAGCGACAGAGCGCTCACTATTATATATACTTTTTTTTTCTTAATTCAATTTAGCAGTCATCTTCGGTGTTCTTGTTTTGTTTGATATTAGGAATCCTGAGAGAGACGGCTGGAGTGGGATTCATATTAGGACAGTAGGGGACTAAAACACTCAATTTTCTGTTAGCACAATAGGGGAGGGTTTAACTTGATTGACAATGTCAGATTGGGGGGAAAATTAGAGCGACATAGGGAGAGATTGAGAGGGGGAGAGAGAGAGAGAGACTAAGAGAGAAAGAGACAGGTGGGGGGTTGAGAGGCAGGGTGGACTTTTGGAATTGACTTTTCTCATTTTTCGAAGACTGGAACGGTGGAAGGATTAATGATTGATCAGTCTTAGAAATGCGAGGGTCATGAGAAAAGAAGCAGGGATAGAGAGAGGAAGATTAAATAGGGTGGGGTGTGGCGAGAGAGAGAGAGAGAGAGAGCAGGGTTTAGAAGAGGTTATCGATGGAAAAGTTTAAGACATGAGAAAACTTGACATTACATAACACACACACACACACACACACACACACACACACACACACACACACACACACACACACACACACACACACACACACACACACACACACACACACACACACACACACACAAACAAATGTCCCTTGCCTCAGATCAGATCGAGGAGGTCAGAAGACTGTTTGCTTTGGAATGAAGTGGGGCAAGATTCTGTCCTGATATGATAACACTGACACATACCCACATACTCACACAGACACACATTTGTTTTTCTACACTTGTGAGGACCCTCGTCGACTGCACTGATTCCCTAGCTCCTACATGTTTAACCTCAATCCTAAACCCAAACTTTAACCTAATCCTAATTCTAATTTTAATCCTAAACCCAAATTTAAATTGGTCCTCACAAATATACTATAAACACACACACACACACACACACACACACACACACACACACACACACACACACACACACACACACACACACACACACACACACACACACACACACACACACACAAACACACACACACACAGGTAACAAATTGTTGATCATTGAAGAACCCCTCAGCAGTCTTATAGCAAATTTGAATTTTAGAGGACATGATGAGATTAGTTTCCTATTTTATTCTATTGAATAGAATTCTTCTTCTGTTCATAACATTGCAGTGTGAATTGTTTGTAATGACCTGAGTCTTTGCATGTTTTTGCTCAGTATTTTGGTGATTATTTCTCTGGTGACAACTGGCAAACATCTGAAATCTCTTACAATTTGGTCTCAGTGGGACACTGAAATGACAAATACTTTGAATAAATACTATTTCCCAAATGAAAAAAAAAATCAATCGATATAAAACGGCTAGTTATAGTTCTGGTATTCATAAGATCATTACTGTCATGTGTTAAGAGTACAATTATTACTTCTTAACTAGTTCATATGGAGTAGTTAGCTGACTGCAAATTACAACAAGAAACCTACAAGAAAAATGAGCAAATGGATGAAGATTAATGGGAGACCAACATACAATGACTTAACTGTATACCAAATGTCTTCTGATTCCAAATCAATCAATCAATCAATCAAGTTAGTGCACTCATATATTCATCCATCAAAGCAGCCGGTGCTGACAAACCAGTGGTGAAAACATAATTCGCTATAAAAGGGACATCCCATACTCTGATAGTATCCCCATCTTGTTCTGAAGGCTAGATCTCAACCAACAGTCTCACTCATAAATACACTGTCCCTGTCAAAATGACGTCAATAATGTGAAATGTTTCCAAAGTCTATGGAACCAAAGCCTGATTCTGGTTCAGACACAGGAGCACCATGGTGCCTTGTTAACAGACACTTCAGTTGCTCAACATGAAGGGTTATAAATGCTGTGTATCCAAAATCCTAAATACCGAATAAGAATCACATCCGCTTGGTTTAAGATGCCAAGCACAGGTGAGGTGTCCCAGTAACTCCATGCGACTCCTCCCGTCTCCCTCCACTATCCTGTCAAAATGTCACATGTAACATAGTTGCCCTAATTACCGTCCTACTGCAGTGCTGACAGGGTGCTCGGGCTCTTTCGACATCTGCAGAAACGCAGCAAACCCGATTCTCTGGCTAAAGCAGTGTACTGCAGGTACTCAAGAGACCTTAATTTTCCAAACCAGTTCCTCAACAGTTACATCAGAGTCACAGCATCCTCTGCCATCTCCTAAACATACAATCAGTGAGCCCGCCTCCCTCTGTCTGAACCAGGCAACCTTGTAAAATCAATTAATCAACTTATCACAAACACCGATCAATCTATTGATCGATCAACCATCGATCAGTTTGTCAATAATCGATCGATCGACCAACCAATCTCATAACAAACAAGTAAACAAATAGATGAATAATTAAACGTTTGTAGGAACAAACAGAAAATACATGAAAAACATGTAGAAATACATAACCACAAAAAAAAAACATAAAAAGAAGCAAATAAACGAAATACTTTTACCTAGTAAGGGTTTTTAGTGATACTTAAATATCTGCTGAGATTATCATTTCAGGTGCTGCAGTTTTAACCACTATACTCCTCGCCATTGGTTGCTACCGCCATCGACAGTTTTGGAGTTTACGCTTATTCTAGCTCTGAGGCGTCTCTGACCCAGAGCGTCAGTCAAACGTCCAATACGCACGCCAAAGTAAATGAGGATGGTGAAGTTTACCTGTCTACCTGGCCAGGTGAGAGGGTCAGCACAGGTGTTCAGACCGTCTGCCTTCTGGTTGGTCTCGCTCGGCTGTTGAGCTACCAAAGGCGGCTTAAAGTGAAAACAAAAAACCACAGCAACAACTGGTGGAAACTGCACGGTTGAATAACTCCAGAGATGTAGCGATACGAAGGCCTTCTCTCTGGCTTGCTTTCTTGTCCGTCTTTTCTTGGTAAGCAGGCTCTCCAGAAGACGCACTCCTTTAAAAGTGTTTGTGTCACCCTCCCGGTGAAAGATGTGTATGTGTTCGTGACACGTGTCTATAGGTAACTGGGGAAGTCCCGCCCACTCACCTGTCTGTCCACCAGGTAAATGTGGCAGGACTGGTTTCTGCATAAAGGGAACTTCCCTTACACACACACACACACACACACACACACACACACACACACACACACACACACACACACACACACACACACACACAGAGTTTCAGCCAGTCAGAATCTGTCATCTAACCCACTTTTCTGTTTTATTTTGGTCCGTGTCTGCTAGCTTCAGATAATCTCAGCATTGACCGTTCGCAGATGAGTACATTTCTTTAAAGTGTTTCAGTCGAGAAAAGCCCTCCTTATGTCCCAGTATGCCATTACTGCCATCACTACGACTATACTGTAAACAGTACTGCCTATACTATCAAACAACCAATCCCTCACTCAATCTACCATTATCATTTTTATACTAATACGAAATCTACTACCATTTGTACTGCTACTAATGATGTCAGCAAAAACTAAATCATTTTTCACAATTTTGTACAATCTATGCATATAATGCATATCAGATGAACATCCTTTATGTCAGATTGTTATTATGATCGACTTCCACGATCATCGACTACAGAAACCGAAGTTGTATTATGCCGTTACACTGCTACTAACAATAATGTATTGTTTAATGGACCCCCGGGGGGCTATTCTGTTTCTTCATAAGTGACAGAATAACATCCATAGACGCGGTATGGATTCAGTGTCTTGCTCAAGGACGCTTCAGCAGGGTGGGGTTGTGCTAACATGGGGTGCTTGTGGCAGTACGAACCCCTCGCAAACCCTGCACCGATGCATGTATTGATATTGTTATTGTTGGACTAAAACAGCTTTGGTTTAGCCTGTTGAGGTGTAGCTGTGCTAGCTGGCGACCGTGCAACAAAGGTGTCACTCTTTTGGCAATGGCTAATGGCGCTACGTGACCAAAGCCCGTGAAAAGTATGAAGTCTACAAACACTTCTCCTTATCTGTCTGTCTTTCTCTGTACCAAGACTCTTGATTTATAGCCAAGGCGTGAAGTGTTTGTGTGTGTGTGTGTGTGTGTGTGTGTGTGTGTGTTTCTGTGGTTGTCCTTTCTTAAATCTGAGCTCGAGTCATTCCTTCCTCCTAATGATCCAGATAGATACGGGGACTCTCAAGACAGCCTGTACCCATACAGGATGCGCCTCGACTGGGCTTCCAAAACAGAACATCTCATCTTAACTCGGGTCTAAGTTGTTGTTTGTCTCTTGATAAAACCAGCAGTAACTTTTTTTTTATGGCCTCGTGTTGTCTTTGCTGTCAATCAAAGGGTGCTATCATGAAATAACAGCATGGTACAAAGCAATATTACAAGCTTGTGTTGGCCTAATTTGGATTTGGTGCTGTCTTCTTTGGATTCGATATATTTTTCAGTTTTTCTTTGGCGTAGCTGTTCATAAAAATTATCAAACTTACACACCGACTGTATGTGTTGGCAAAATAGGATGCATTTTCATACCATTTATTTGTTTCTGCATAAATTCACCAGGCAGTACTGAGCATAGAAACCAAGAAAATGCTCCAATAACATGGATACACATCCATCCATCCATTATCCGAACCGCTTATCCTCCTCTCAGGGTCGCGGGGAGGCTGGAGTCTATCCCAGCAGTCATTGGGCGGCAGGCGGGGAGACACCCTGGACAGCGTGCCAGGCCACCACACAGGGCCCACACACACATTCATACCTAGGGACAATTTAGTAATGCCGATTCACCTGACCTACATGTGTTTGGACTGTGGGAGGAAACCGGAGCCCTCGGAGGAAACCCACACAGACACGGGGAGAACATGCAAACTCCACACAGAACAACCTGGGATGACCCCCAACGTTGGACTACCCCAGGGCTCGAACCCAGGACCTTCTTGCTGTGAGGTGACTGCGCTAACCACTCACTGCACCACTGTGCTGAACATGTATGAGGAAATAAAAATGAAGATACTAAGTGCTTTGGGGGCATTTTTATTTCAGTGACTATCAACACAATCAATTTTGAGAATGTGACACAATGAGAATTGCTGCAACAGTGATTTACTTAAGGCTGTGGTCAACAGGTTAACAGTTCGGCTGGGCAGAACATTCCCATTTACTGAGTGACACATCGATACAGGGAAACAGGGAAGCTGGATATTATAGATCCATATGTAAATACAGTTTATCATAAAACCTTAATCTGGGCCCTGTTCCAGAAAGTGGGTTTAGTGATAACTCTTGAGTTTGTTAAGCCTGAGATGAGGGGTTTTCCCTTCCAGGAAGAGAGATAACTCAAACTCTGGATGATTCTGGGAACCTAATCTGCTCGCTGGCTGGTTTTCCTTAACAAACCCGGAGTTTCTCCCTATCTCCTCCCTCCCGCTGAGCCTGAAGCAGCTGTCGGACATGGGGTGTCCTTTCCTTGTCAACCCCGATCAATGTTGAAATCATTCACATTTCATTTGGTCTTCTTTATTTCCTACAAATACACATGCATCAGTTAGCGTTTATTAACATAATTCACCTATGACCATGCACCCACCTCTCACTGGCGTTCTAATAATTCAGTTTCAATCTCTGCCTTTTCTAATATGCCACCCCAAGTATACCATTTCTTGGTCAGTTTTTGACATTTTCTTGATCAGATGCATTTTGTACAACTCCTTTACAGGTGACTGGGAAAACATGAGGATGACATTACATTCTGCAGTTCTGTACGCAGAATGAAGCTGGCATTTTCCGAACATCTCATTATGTTATTCTGTGCTGTGCAGGTTAGTGGACCCTCCTCAGCCATGCTATGTTTAGAAGGATACTAATGTGCAAGTTGCTTCTCCATCCGTCATTCATTCTCATCCCTTCGGTGTACAGTTCAAACTCAAAATTCCACACGAGAATGTAAAGAATAATTTAAATGGGGAGAGAACTATCAGTAGCTCTGAATCCCTCTCTGTGGCAGCAGACAACGTGCTTGCCATACTTGGCATACTTGCCATACCTGCCATAAGCATGCATTAGAACTTCTAACTCCAGTGGGGTGAAGTGGGACGACCTTTTTTTCTCGCCAGTTGCCATGGTGAATCGTAGTATTGGATTTCCATTAATGGTGGCTTTTTACATTCGTCACACATGCTTAAGTCAGCGTGAACATACTCAGGCTTGATGCAGATTGGCTGTTCGGGAACTGAAAATTCAGTGTTTCCCATCTCAGGTTTATCAGGTCAGAGTTCAGGGCTCAGAGTTTGTTAAACCTGCTTTCTGGAACAGGCTCCTGGACCTGAACTGGCATCCAGGATACTGGGTGCATGCCAACATGGTCATTGCTGATAGATGAGGTGTCCAGTTTGGTGATTGAATTCCAGTTACAATCTCTCACCACTGATAACCAACAAGTTCTGCTTACCAAAATAAACCAATGCTGGTATTTTTCATTTTGCCTCTGCTTCCTCACGTGTTCCAAAGAGCTCTTTCTAGGCCACTGTGTCACATCACTCACCCATACATACGCCCAAAATGTCAAACAGGAAAAAAACACACACGCACATTTATGTCATGCTGCAACCATTGTTCACATATTACCACACTTACATACATGCACAAATGGGTCACTGACAGACATGTACACGCAAGCACACACACACACACACACACACACACACACACACACACACACACACACACACACACACACACACACACACACTTGCTTACTGTTAGTCCATCGAGTCTGATGATGACATCCCTCCTTGTTAACAGTGTATTCTTTGATGACTGTAGAGTCCAATTCTTGATCCACAAGTTTTATTACACGTTGGCCACATGAAGTCTGAGTTAGTGGGGGCAGGCATGGTTGTGTGTCTCCTTAGTATTTTTGACATTCCTCTCAATTTCCAGCTGTTCTATACTTCTGTGGCAGATCTCCCGCCAGTTGGAATGGTTGATGGGACCTTGCTCCAGTCTCAAGGGGTCGACACAACACTTCTTCAGCGATGTTTCTAGCTGGTTTTTGTATCGCTTCTTCTGATCACCTGCGGACTGGTGGCCCAGATGAAGTTGTCCATACAGAACTTGATGTGGCAGGCATTCTTGAGGCATTCTGATGACATGCCCAAGCCAGCACAGTTAGTGTTCAGTGACCGTGACTTCTATGCTCTTGCAGTTTGTTCTAGCAAGAATCTCAGCATGAGGAACACAGTCGCTCTACGTGAGCCCCATGATTCGCTGCAGACACCTTATGTGGAACCACTCCAACAACCTTAGGTGGCGGCTGTATGTGACCCGGGCTTCACAGCTGTATTGGAGAACTGTGATGCAGACGGCTTTGTAAATGGCAATTTTGGTGTGCAGGTGGAGGTGTTTGTTTTGGAAGACCCTACGTCGGAGTTAGCCGAAGGCTACAGGGGCTTGTTTGATTCTAGTTTGAGTTTTGTGACCAGTGTTGCAGCCCTCAGAAAGGATGCTGCCCAGGTATTTGAAATAGGGAATATTGAGAGTGGTTGGTGTTCTATAGTGAAGATAGGCGGGTGGGGGGCTGGACCTCCATTGGCGTAACACCTCAGTCTTGGTGTCGTTGACTGATAGACCCAGCCTGCTGTAGGCATTTACAACTGCGGCAAGGATGGTTTGCAGGTCTTCTGGTGTGTGAGCTACAAGAGCGTAACCTGCACTGTAGACAACTTGGTGGTTGCCTGGAACCTTCGGATGTTGAAGAGGTTTCCATCTAGCCTAAAGTCTATTGTGATCCCACTACTGTCTTCCAGATCTTTATGAAAAAGTTTTGTGACACATAGGAGGTAAATGTTGAAGAGTACCGGTGCCAGCACACACCCCTGCCTCAGTCCAGTGCATATATTAAAGGGCGTCGATTCCTGTCCTCCTATGGCCACCTGCGCCACCATCCCATCATGAAACTGTAATAGAATGTTCACAAATTTGCTTGGACAGCCAAACTTTCTCAGGAGTTTCCCAAAGTAGCTCTTGATTTTCAGTGTCAAAAGCTTTGGAGAGGTTGACAAAAGCCATGAAAAGGTCCAGATGTTGTTCGCGGCACTGTTGTTCCACACACACACACACACACACACACACACACACACACACACACACACACACACACACACACACACACACACACACACACATTTTAACTCTTCAAGTTTGCAAACAGATTGTACAAATAAAAAGCTATCCCACTATACAAGCACACTATGTCTCTGAGGTCTGTCATGAAATTTTACTGTAAATCTGACATCAGTATGATTACAACTGGTCAGCAAAAGTTCCCTCTTTTTTTGTAGTCCGCCTTGCCCCAACCTGTCCAGTACTGAATCCCTGACCTGGAATTCCAAGTGTGACTGTTTGTTTATCCTTCGACACGTGTGTTCGTCATTCTGGGTGTGTATGTTTGTTCATCCACGCATGCCTGTGTCATCATAGGTTTGATCATGTGGGTTTTGCAACTTCTTTTTTGTATGGCACCATGTCTCGGTGAGTGTTCGTGTGTTTGAATACCATACTGACTCACCGATCTGCAAAGAACTTACTGGCAGCAATAGATCATTGTGGATAGATCATTGTGGAAGTCCAGCCCTTTTTGGGTCAAGACCTACATTGGACAATGCTGGGTTTGCATATAATTGAAATTTACCCAATGAAAATAGCATGCATCATTGATGAATCAATTCTTTGGCATGATAGAAACACGCAATACATTTTGCAGCCAAAAATATTGGATGTGCAGGCTGTAGACCATCATTTTGCTTAAATCGTTTTTCCATATGTAGGAAATCATTGAACAGATTAACAGCACCCACTTTTCTAACCTCCATGCTGGTAAACATATGCCAAGCTGAAGTTTCAAGACCTTCCTCAAACGTCGTAAAAGACAAACTGCAAACTTTTGATTTTACAATTTCAGTAAAATCCATAGCAAATAATGTCACCAAAGCCCAACTTCAGCTCACTGACTGTGGTTTCAACACATACTACCAGCTATAAAATACATACTACCAGCTATAAAACGTTGACCCTGGAGACATACATGTAAAGGTGTGTGTGTGTGTGTGTGTGTGTGTGTGTGTGTGTGTGTGTGTGTGTGTGTGTGTGTGTGTGTGTGTGTGTGTGTGTGTGTGTAGAGAGAGAGCGAGAGAGAGCGAGAGAGAGCGAGAGAGAGAGAGAGAGAGAGAGAGACCTGCCAAATATGGGAATATGGATATGTGAAATATATTTTCTAGTCTGCACGGTTATGCATGTTTCAATATGGGTAAAGCAAGTGGAGTAGTGTATTTGCCATAATTCTTCGATTCTTTTGTGAGCTTCGATATCCTGTTTAGCTAAACCCGTGTAATTTCAGTTAAAGAGCGTGATGTACTCTAAGCCAATCAGAAACCACCTTGGATGCGGCGTTCCGGAACATGGCGGAGGAGTTTGCCGAGTTATCGTTTCGTCGGTAGAAATTGATTTTAGTGTCGAAGCGAGTAGTAGTTTGTGGACTGAAATACTTCCAAGGATTTGCAGAAGTATTGTACTGTAACAGCTTCAAGTCCTGTGCATCTCGGCGTTTCGCAACTCATTCCTCCCCAGATGGCCGTGGAAGTTGGCTAGCCTACAGCCAGCTAGCTTAACGTTAGCTACTTTGCTTACCGTGTTGTTATTTTTCTTAGCTAGCTTTGTGAAAGTGTATAGTCTAACTATCAGGCGTGGGCGTTTTGCCAGAACTGTCGTGGGGACAGTCATCAATAAACACTGGCCGTAGTTTGTGCAGGGAAACTGGAGACGAGAGGATTTCACTGAAGCTAATTAGCTAGTTAGCGCCGGACCGTCGTGATCAGCACGGACCTTGTGGCCATTCACCAACTTTACCCTGTTGCGTCATCTACCCGCCCGCGGACCACTCGTGAATCGTGTGCGTGGTCGCGTGAGTAAGACTATGCAAACACACCATCAACGTGTTCCTATTGGGAGTTTGTTCCGTTGTTTTTGTTTTTGTGCACCAACGTATGGGCCCCATCGTTTAGAAATCCAAGCGCTTGGTAATATTGTTCACCGTTCTTCTGAGTTGAACTGTTTATTTGGAGCCTTTTATCCAGGACTTTGTCTGCTATTACAAATTCATTATTGGGTCAAGGTTATTTATTAAGGCGTTCACTTCATATATTTGACAGCTTTTCAATTCTGTATTCTAGCATTTGGTTTGCAATTCCAGAGGGTTATTCCTTTTTGATAGCATGTTGATGTGATTATTATTGTTGTCCCTAAACGTTTTACTATTCTGATGTTTATAATTTACGTTCAGCCTAAGAACTCAGGATCCTGTTTAAGGAAAATTGAAATGGTAGCTATAGCTGTCAACAAGGGGTCTCACACACACACACACACACACACACACACACACACACACACACACACACACACACACACACACACACACATATATATGTTAATATGCATGTGTGTATTGATTTTTATGGTGGATTACTGTGAGCACTTTGCTTCAGAGGAGGACGTTGCTGGGTTTAATCCTGGTTTTACTTTGCATGTTCAAGTTTGTTTGTGTGTGTGTGTGTGTTCAAGTGTGTCCTGTTTTCTAGTCAGTTTCCTCCAACAGTCCAAATACATACACATAGAGACACTAAATTACCTATATAGCAATGAAGATTGTGTGTGTGTGTGTGTGTGTGTGTGTGTGTGTGTGTGTGTGTGTGTGTGTGTGTGTGCATGCGCGCACACGCACTATTATGGACTGCCAACCTAACTAGCATGTCCCTTTGCCTTGCACTGAAACTATGCAGCCTTATTAGCCTTAAAAATATACGGGCAAAAAACAAATCATTTCATGTAACACTTTAATTGATAACTTCCAAGCTTTCAATATTCATCATCGGTATGCTATACAACTGGTATACTCAAAATGGGTGAATTTGGTCACAAATCCACCATATGTGTCAATAGCTGTCTATTGACTGATGTTAATTAACATGAGACAGGTAAAACTTGTTGTTGTTACCAGTGGTGTGCCAAACCAGTAACCCAGTGGTGAATGAGTGCTCATCCATCCCGATACCTGGAGCATTAGGTTACAATAACCACCTGAGTCATGCCAAACCCTTGAGAAAACAGACGGTATTCAGTAATTATCAACTGGAAATACTAGCTTTATGTAGGCCACCTCTAACTAGAGTTACAAAATGGTGTAATGTAACTGGGACAACAAGATATTCACATCTTTTTTGCAGTTTTGTCATCTCTAAATGTCATCATTGAGTGTTTTGTTTCTAAATACGTTACCATGTTGTCTACCTTGACCACCATCATACACCTAGTGTACAACTGCTCTTCATCCTCGAATGGAAAACCTTCGAGGATGAAGTTTTGTTCTGAGGATGTCGTCCATTGTGATCTATTGTTTCTCTTAGCCCTCCTAGACTGTAGCTGGGATCCAGGCATTTAAATTATTCTAGCGTTAATCTCCTTATGAGTTACTCAATTATCATGGCCAACTTTTTATAATCTGAGGAGTGTGGCCTGGTGTGACACTGATACTGACTCTTGCATATGGAAACAATGTCAGTTGTAGTCAAAGCAAAATGGTGGAAGCAGAGACAAGGGGTGTCTACAAGTCATAAATGGACATGAAGGGATTAACCAACTGGTGTGGGTTAAGTCACACCCTGGGAAAATCAAATATTTACCTGTACATCGGCACATACTCATATGTAAAGCCCTCAACAACGAAGACAAGCGCTTTCATATGGACACAAAATCTGGACTTTTATGTTGAAAATGTGTACGGGAAAAGTTGTGAATGCATACCCAAGAATTACGAATGTGATTTTGTATTTGTAGAGGCTTTTACTTGGGAGCTGGAAATGTGGGTCAGATTTGTAAATGTGATGTCTTTCTAAATAGGCATTCCTATCTGTAGATGTGTGTTGCAGGTGGGACTCAGCCACAGACACAAACCAAGGCCGAGACATGTTGTAGTCCGAAAACTGAAAAGGCCTCTACTTGGTAATGTCCACACGAATACAAAAAGAAGGCAGAAGAGACAAAACCAGCATGGCAACAGTTGCATGGCTCAAAATTTGAGACTAGGTAAGGTGAATAGCTGTGAGCAGGGCTAGACATGACAAGAGAATGTTGAGCTAGCCATGACGAGACCGACTTGACAACCTGGTCTGGAGGCAATGAAAGAGTGGGCTTAAATACGGGGCTGTGATTAATCCTGATAGGGAACAGGTGCAGGACCAGGACCCGCCCGAAGGAGGAGGCACAAAAGACATATGACAGGAGGTCCATGTGGGCCTGCTTTATGTGCCACACACGCCTGCTCCGCCTGTGGCTGTCAGAGCCTGCCATGTAATTTTCGAAACCTAGCTAAAAAGATGGACCACAGGCTTTGTGACTTCAGATTAGTCATCAGCTTTCAGGTTTCCAAAAATACACGCCCTATTAGGCGTCCGGGTGGCATGGTGGTCTATTCCATTGCTTACCAACATGGGGATCGCCGGTTCGAATCCCCATGTTACCTCCAGCTTGGTCGGGCATCCCTACAGACACAATTGGCCGTGTCTGCAGGTGGGAAGCTGCATGTGGGTATGTGTTCTGGTCGCTGCACTAGCACCTCCTCTGGTAAGGTCGGGGCGCCTGTTCAGGGGGGAGGGGGAACTGGGGGAATAGTGTGATCCTCCCACGCACTATGCCCCCCTGGCGAAACTCCTCACTGTCAGGTGAAAAGAATCGGCTGGCAAAACCACATGTATCGGAGGAGGCATGTGGTAGTCTGCAGCCCTCCGCGGATCGGCAGAGGGGGTGGAGCAGCGACTGGGATGGCTCGGAAGAGTGGGGTTATTGGCCACGTACAATGTGGGAGGAAAGGGGGGGGTACACGTGTTATTTTCTGTTCATTTTATGCCCTTATTTGCATATGTGTGATAAGTTGATGCATGCATGTGTAGGATAGCAACCCAACTTTACATTAAGGGAAATATTTTGAGCTGGTGGGGGGATGATTTGATAATTTTCTAATTTCTCTTTCAAGTAGCACAGCGAATAGTCCATGTTGTTACTCAAAGCTGCAGAAAACCGAATGTACCGAATGTTTGCAACAGATTTCTCAGATAGTCCGTTGGCATACAACAAGTAGCTTAACTGGATTTTAGTTATGATAGCTTAGTTGGTATGAAGGTATGATAGCTATTTGTTAACCATCCACCAGGCTAGTTGTAGTATTGGTGCATACCATGGCGTACACGGGCACACCAGAGGGGAAAAAATGTACAAAAAAAAAAAAAACAAACCCAAAAAAAGATTTGCATATGTGGCTTCATGGGAAATGAGTTGTAAATGCGTAGGGAGTAAAGCATGTGCAAAAATTTAAGACATTTGGACACAAATTTTCATTTAACATTTACAATTGTGTATGCATTCACAAAAGTTCATTACGATTATGAATTTAGAGCCTTTCTTGGAGGTTGTGTTACAAGTCCAAAGACATGTATGTACATTTACAAAACTGATTACACATTTCTAGCTTCTTAATACACAGTACGCACACATTAACCGCTTATCCTGTGCACACTTCCAATACTTTAGTCCTGATTTTATTTTCTTATATATGCAGTTGCCTTGTTATATGTATGTGCCTGTGTAGGGGTAAATATTTGACTTTCCCAGGGTGTGACTTAACACACACCTGTCGATTAATCCCTTTATCATATCCATCTATGTCTTGTAGACACCCGTTATCTCTGCTTGCACCATTTTGTTTTGACTATAATTGAGGCTGATATTGTTCCCATAGGTAAGATGTATTTAGTCACTGCCGATGGCGGTGACTAAAGGTCTAACACTACTTATTCCCGTCAAACCAGCTGATGGAAAAATACAATGTTATATATGTATATATATATATATATATATATGTATGTCTGTCTATATATATATGTGTGTGTGTATGTATGTATATATATATATGTGTGTGTGTGTGTGTGTGTGTATGTATGTATGTATATATATATATGTGTGTGTGTGTGTATATATATATATATATATATATACACTACCGTTCAAAAGTTTGGGATCACCCAAACAATTTCGTGTTTTCCATGAAAAGTCACACTTATTCACCACCATATGTTGTGAAATGAATAGAAAATAGAGTCAAGACATTGACAAGGTTAGAAATAATGATTTGTATTTGAAATAAGATTTTTTTTACATCAAACTTTGCTTTCGTCAAAGAATCCTCCATTTGCAGCAATTACAGCATTGCAGACCTTTGGCATTCTAGCTGTTAATTTGTTGAGGTAATCTGGAGAAATTGCACCCCACGCTTCCAGAAGCAGCTCCCACAAGTTGGATTGGTTGGATGGGCACTTCTTTGAGCAGATTGAGTTTCTGGAGCATCACATTTGTGGGGTCAATTAAACGCTCAAAATGGCCAGAAAAAGAGAACTTTCATCTGAAACTCGACAGTCTATTCTTGTTCTTAGAAATGAAGGCTATTCCATGCGAGAAATTGCTAAGAAATTGAAGATTTCCTACACCGGTGTGTACTACTCCCTTCAGAGGACAGCACAAACAGGCTCTAACAGGTACTATTTAATGAAGATGCCAGTTGGGGACCTGTGAGGCGTCTGTTTCTCAAACTAGAGACTCTAATGTACTTATCTTCTTGCTCAGTTGTGCAACGCGGCCTCCCACTTCTTTTTCTACTCTGGTTAGAGCCTGTTTGTGCTGTCCTCTGAAGGGAGTAGTACACACCGGTGTAGGAAATCTTCAATTTCTTAGCAATTTCTCGCATGGAATAGCCTTCATTTCTAAGAACAAGAATAGACTGTCGAGTTTCAGATGAAAGTTCTCTTTTTCTGGCCATTTTGAGCGTTTAATTGACCCCACAAATGTGATGCTCCAGAAACTCAATCTGCTCAAAGAAGTGCCCATCCAACCAATCCAACTTGTGGGAGCTGCTTCTGGAAGCGTGGGGTGCAATTTCTCCAGATTACCTCAACAAATTAACAGCTAGAATGCCAAAGGTCTGCAATGCTGTAATTGCTGCAAATGGAGGATTCTTTGACGAAAGCAAAGTTTGATGTAAAAAAAATCTTATTTCAAATACAAATCATTATTTCTAACCTTGTCAATGTCTTGACTCTATTTTCTATTCATTTCACAACATATGGTGGTGAATAAGTGTGACTTTTCATGGAAAACACAAAATTGTTTGGGTGATCCCAAACTTTTGAACGGTAGTGTATATATATATATATATATACACTCACCGGCCACTTTATTAGGCACACCTGTCCAACTGCTCATTAACGCAAATTTCTAATCAGCCAATCACATGGCAGCAACTCAATGCATTTAGGCATGTAGACATGGTCAAGACGATCTGCTGCAGTTCAAACCGAGCATCAGAATGGGGAAGAACGCTGATTTACGTGACTTTGAACGTGGCATGGTTGTTGGTGCCAGACGGGCTGGTCTGAGTATTTCAGAAACTGCTGATCTACTGGGATTTTCACGCACAACCATCTCTAGGGTTTACAGAGAATGGTCCGAAAAAGAGAAAATATCCAGTGAGCGGCAGTTCTGTGGGCGAAAATGCCTTGTTGATGCCAGAGGTCAGAGGAGAATGGCCAGACTGGTTCGAGCTGATAGAAAGGCAACAGTAACTCAAATAACCACTCATTACAACCGAGGTATGCAGAAGAGCATCTCTGAACGCACAACACGTCGAACCTTGAGGCAGATGGGCTACAGCAGCAGAAGACCACACCGGGTGCCACTCCTGTCAGCTAAGAACAGGAAACTGAGGCTACAATTCGCCCAGGCTCACCAAGATTGGACAATAGAAGATTGGAAAAACGTTGCCTGGTCTGATGAATCTCGATTTCTGCTGCGACATTCGGATGGTAGGGTCAGAATTTGGCGTCAACAACATGAAAGCATGGATCCATCCTGCCTTGTATCAACGGTTCAGGCTGCTGGTGGTGGTGTAATGGTGTGGGGGATATTTTCTTGGCACACTTTGGGCCCCTTAGTACCAATTGAGCATCGTGTCAACGCCATAGCCTACCCGAGTATTGTTGCTGACCATGTCCATCCCTTTATGACCACAGTGTTCCCATCTTCTGATGGCTACTTCCAGCAGGATAACGCGCCATGTCATAAAGCTCGAATCATCTCAGACTGGTTTCTTGAACATGACAATGAGTTCACTGTACTCAAATGGCCTCCACAGTCACCAGATCTCAATCCAATAGAGCACCTTTGGGATGTGGTGGACCGGGAGATTCGCATCATGGATGTGCAGCTGACAAATCTGCAGCAACTGCGTGATGCTATCATGTCAATATGGACCAAACTCTCTGAGGAATGTTTCCAGTACCTTGTTGAATCTATGCCACAAAGGATTAAGGCAGTTCTGAAGGCAAAAGGGGGTCCAACCCGGTACTAGCAAGGTGTACCTAATAAAGTGGCCAGTGAGTGTATGTTGCTCCAAAACCTGTATGTACCTTTCAGCATTAATGGTGCCTTCACAGATATGCAAGTTACCCATGCCATGGGCACTAACACACCAGTCTGGCCATTCTCCTCTGACCTCTGGCATCAACAAGGCATTTTCGCCCACAGAACTGCCGCTCACTGGATATTTTCTCTTTTTCGGACCATTCTCTGTAAACCCTAGAGATGGTTGTGCGTGAAAATCCCAGTAGATCAGCAGTTTCTGAAATACTCAGACCAGCCCGTCTGGCACCAACAACCATGCCACGTTCAAAGTCACTTAAATCAAGGTGTACCTAATAAAGTGGCCAGTGAGTGTATGTGTATATGTATATGTGTGTGTGTGTGTAATATATATATATATATATATATATATATATATATATATAGTGTGTGTGTGTGTATATATATGTATATAATGAGAGAGAGAGCATGGGTTAGAACACAGGTGCATTAAGCAAGGATCTAAGTGTTGGAATTTGCTAAATGGTCAAACCACTTTACATTTCTGTGTGTCAACAACAGGGACCTTGAGGTCATCCATGTGGGGTTTTTTTAGCAGAAATGTAGCTTAGGTAAGACATACATAACAAAACAAGACCTGTGTGTGTGTGTGTGTGTGTGTGTGTGTGTGTGTGTGTGTGCGCGCGCACACACGCACTGAAATCTCAGGTAGGATACAATCAAGAAGTAGGAATTTTTCATTATCTGTATTGGGTGCCCAACTGGGGTTCCCCTTACACTTAACATGCGTCTCAGGTGATGGGATTGTAATTGGATTTAAGTCAACCACACAAAACACATGCATCCGGGTAGCGTAGTGGTCTATTCCGTTGCCTACCAGCATGGGGATCACCGGTTCAAATCTCCGTGTTCGCTCCGGCTCGGTCAGGCGTCCCTACAGACACAATTGGCCGTGTCTGCGGGTGGGAAGCCGGATGTGGGTATGTGTCCTGGTCGCTGCAGTAGCGCCTCCTCTGGTCAGTCAGGGTGCCTGTTCGGGGGGGAGGGGGACAGGGGGAATAGCGTGATCCTCCCACGCGCTACGTCCCCCTGGTGAAACTCTTCAGTGTCAGGTGAAAAGAAGCGGCTGGCGACTTGACATGTATCGGAGAAGACGTGGTAGTCTGCAGCCCTCCCCGGATCAGCAGAGGGGGAGCAGCGATCGGGACGGCTCGGAAGAGTGGGGTAATTGGCCGGATACAATTGGGGAGAAAAGGGGGGGGGGTGGTAAAAGGAAGTGCGTTTCTTATCCACATTAAACATAAACGTAAGCAGAAATACACATTCGCTGGCGTGTACAGTCTGACATGGCTGGGTGGGGTGACACGGAAGCCAAGAAAGTGTTGGTACATTTAAAACAATGACAGTATTTGTGGGGGGGGGGGGTCAACATCATTTGAAACAAAAATCTTCATCTAATCTGATTTTATGCCATCTCTATGACCTGTTTCCTTATCTTCTGAGTTGATTAGTCATGCACCACAACTGTGAACACCACAACAGTAGCTGTGTGGGTCTGTTTGTGTTTGCAGATGTTGCTGGTACATTTCCATACATGCACTTACCATTAGACTGGTGGTAAAGCGGAACAGACCCGGACTCGTTTCAGTTACTTTCACCTTATCTCATGTTACAGCATTTCTCAGCTTAAACTGAGAAAAAGTGCAAATAACAGTGCAATTTAGCACATTTTTTTTACTGTGGTGAGCCAAACCTGCCCCGTAGACACGGGTTTTCTTTACATATATGCTTGTGAGGTAGGAAAACGCATGCGGCTTCCTGCGTTTTCTGCAGCAAAGCGCAGTCGTATCTCGATGTGGGCGATGGTAGGTGTAACTATAACCCAGGTTGAATCATATCTAGACACAAATCCAGATATGAGGTGTGGGTTGACCCGGTGTAAAGGAGGCCCTGGAGTCATTTGGGTAGCAGGCCTATGGACTGTAAGATTACAATGGTGAACTCTTGCACACTATCTGCTTTCCATCTGTGGCTTCCTGTTTCAAGCTGCCGCTCATTTCCTGGATTTGGTGTTGCACACACTTCTGGCTCTCTTCATCTGGTAAACTACTTTTGCTGCCTCATCTGACAGGGCCTAGAAAAGGGAATAAAATTGACAAATTAGATAAAATAATCCCCCAGATTCTTAATTTGGACATCATGTCCCTTTTCCTTAATGTGTGAATATTCCAAGAAATACGGCAGTTTACGGTACAAAATAATTTCCCTGTCATGTAGACGAGGAAGTTATAGAATTTCATTGGTGTTGGTTTTAACATAAATGGGAGATCCACTTGCAAAATTGGATATGTGTTTGCAAGATAAAGTGTTTTTTGCATAGTTTTTGAAACACTTAAGAGATGGATACCGTGTGTGCGCGCGCGCGTGCGTGCATGCCCGCCCATGCAAGATACTACAAATGCAGTGCTGACAGCATTTTGCTACTCCAAAGGCTTTTTTATGTTCATAAATACACATTTTGTGCTCCCATAAAGGAAATAACGTATGACTGAAAATCGAACACTTCTCCCACTGACTTATTGATTAAAAATTACTAATTGATAAGTTAATTACCGGAGACTCTGCGGAGAGGTTGTCACAGATGGTTGTCATGGACTCCATCCAGTTACTGTAAATACTTTCCTGCTCATGGGCCACGCTTAGTCCCCTACAGAGATGAACAGAGAGATCACAGCAAATCAGAACACACAACTAGAAACACACACACACACACACACACACACACACACACACACACACACACACACACACACACACACACACACACACACACACACACACACACCTGATGTCCCGGAGCAGGTCTTGCTGTGCTCTAAGTAGCCTCTGTGCCTCGTCTACCCTGTTCTCCATTGTTAGCCTCGCACACAGCTGAGCACAGTGGACAGCCAACACCGACATGTTCAGACTGCCAGGCTTAACCCTACTAAGAACAGAGAGAGAGGGAGAGAGGGAGGGTGAAAGGTGGCCAGACAGAATGAAAGATTATCGACAGACAGGTAATCTTCAGCACACTGAACCCTGTATTACCATGAGCTGTATTATACTCATCATATTTCACTATATTCCCTGTGCATTGTTAATTAACTGATTTATTTGCCACATGCCCAGCTAGACAGGGAGAAAGAAAGAGTGTGATGTGAAGAGATAAAGACACAAAGACAAAGCAAGAAAGGGAGAATAGAGAAAAGATTAAAAAGGAAGATTAGAGGGAAATATTTTAATATTGGCTCTCTTGATAGTAATGTTAATTATTTGATCCTTAGAAGACACCACCGACACATTTTTAGAACAGGTTTTTTTTCTCTCTATTTTCCTATCCCTCTGCTAAACGCGCATGCACACACACACACAAAGTGTGTACTTGGTGGTTGTGACTCGTCGTTGTTTAGTGATGATGCGTGTGACCCTCTGCAGGTCTCTGGTCTTGAAGCTTAACTGGAGCTGGAAAGGTATCTTCTCTCTCTGCAGAAAACCTGTTCTCACACACACCACACACACACACACACACACATTGACCTCAAACCTAATACATTTGTTTTTGTGTGATATTGGGCTATACAAATAAAATGGACTTGACTTGACTTGACCCCCCCCCCCCCCAAGTTATTGGTTCTGTCATTTGGTTGTTCTTTAAAACACACCATGCAAAACATTCATTCGTAAACTCTTCCATTTGCACTTGATATCCTACTGTTGCACACACATGCCCTTTACCCTCCATTCTCTCTGGTCTGACAGCAAACTGGAAGGTGACCTCCATCCCCTCTGTCACGTTGCCTATCTCTCTGATCAGCACGTGGTTGCTGTCCTCCTCATAAGGAAAGTACCTGTGGAGAAGACCTCGACAAATCAATGCACATGGCTCTGCAGATCTCAGTACACTTAAAACAAGAGCATGGAGGGGAGTTGGGGGGTGGAGGAGAGAGAGACTGCATCTCTGATTTGTTTAAGCTGCATGCCAGACTGTGCAAGGTTTTATAGAATATGTCTTAATGCATGTGCCATATTAGCTAACAATCTAATCTACAATATATTTTGACACTTTATGTTTGAACAGTGTTAATTCGGTAATTATTATTTTTCCAACATCAAATATGGAAGAGAAGAACTTTGTGAAGAAGAAGGGTTGCACCACCCAGCAGCCTCCTAAAATTGAGCGAATGGGTTTAATGCCTTGCTAAACCCAGCAGATAGACCATAGTCCACTCACACTCCATCAGGGGCAAGAAGGGTTAAAGTAACTCCTGTTGCGAGGACATTGTCCAACAGAGCTGACTGGATCTCTGTGGCCACTGTGCCGATATTGATGATGTTGACCTGCAGAGGTGAGAGACAAGGAGTCTATATGAAGACCGAACCCAAAGGAGCCTTTTTGGACAGTTCACAGGTTAACGCTTTAACCGAGGAAGACAGACTGACAGAGACAGACAGACCGACAGAGACAGACAGACAGACAAAATTACCCATTGACAGAATGGAAACGTGGGTCACAAACAAACAGAATTCCATCTAGTAAGCAGAACTAAGTACTGCAGATTGCCTTGAATGTGGCTAAGGCCGGAGGAGGAACAGGGAAGCTAGTCTGGGTTTGCTGCAGCCAAAACCTCTGCGGCACCCATTACTGGCAAAGACTGAATACTTGGCCCAGTAACACCCTCCGCTGACTAAGGTTTAACTAAGCACCTTTGTTTTCCTTTAGCAGTGCTTGGCTTTCCCAGCTCTGCACAATTTCAGCAGGGGGGTGAGGTGGCTCGTTCAAGCCTGCATGACCTCACACTTTTTCTGTGACGAGAATACAAAATGTTTCACACTTTTCATGCAAACAACACTCTTAACACACCCTTACTGTGCCTTTTATAATGGGGCAGGTGCTACACGTGCACCGTGGTAATCCTGAACCAGTCAGTGTTTACGCTGTTACTACTTACAAACCGTCTGTACTGCTATTTGTCATGTGGACATTTTGTGCTGCTGATTGTTCCGATTAAACGTGTAATCGGAACAATCTTAAGTACACTGGAAGCATAACCTGTTTTGATAGATTGGACAAAAATAAGGGTGCGTTTCCTGCTATTGAGCGGCATTTTTGATAACGCTTCAAGGTAAAAAAGTTTGCAGGATTGTAAATAAATGTCACAGTTTAATGTTCGGCCCATACAAGGTGCTAAAAACACTTCGATAGTTTGCAAGACAAACAAGAGGTGCATGGTATCAATTTTTAGCGATCTATGCACGTGCTTGTTTGTTAAGTATGCACACCTGCACAGTCTCCCCTGAGTTTAGACAGGAAACATTTTGCACCAAACTATGACTCTCAGATTGCCCGGCATCTCAACTATCGTCTCAAAGACTGACTCAGATACACAGCATGCCAGGACTCTGTACCCATAGGCAAGTATTGGCATTTCACATTTGTGCTAGATTCTCAGCTCTTGAGGGCAAGCGGGAAGATGAAGAGATAAAGCGAGAGATGAATAGAGTGGTGTAAAGAGGAAGTGAGAGCCAGGGCGTCCGGGTGGCATGGTTGCCTACCAACAGGGGGATCACCAGTTCGAATCCCCGTGTTGTGGGTATGTGTCCTGGTCACCACACTAGCGCCTAATTTGGTCAGTCAGGGCGTCTGTTCGGGGGCGGAATAGCATGATCCTCACACGCGTTACGTCCCCCTGGCGAATCTCCTCACTGTCAGGTGAAAAGAAGTGGCTGGTGACTCCACATGTATCGGAGGAGACATGTGGTCTGCAGCCCTCCACGGATCAGCAGAGGGGAGGAGCAGCGACCGAGACGGCTCGGAAGAGTGGGGTAATTGGTCAAGTACAGTTGGGGAGAAAAAAAGGGGGGGGATAATAAATAAATAAATACATACATACATAAATAAATAAATAGAATAAAAGAGGAAATGAAACATATACAAATCTAGGGGGGAAAGAGTAACATGGAGTGACATATGCAGAGAGTAAAGAGAGGAAGCGGAGCTTTTTTTGTGTGTGTGCATACAATAGTTCAGGTGCATACACCTGTTTGTGTGAGTCTGTTTTTCAAATCATCGGTCCAAATGAATGTATCTGAATGTCTGGGTGAGGTGTGTGCGTGCAGGCATGCACGTATATGTGCATGTGTCTCACCCTGCCTCCAGTTTCGTCAGCCAGTCTCCCCACTTGAGCCAGTTGACAGTCTGTCCCCTCAAAGGACATCACTGATATTATCACTCTGAGAGAAAGACAGGGAGAGGAGAGAGAGATGAAAGAGGGAGGGAGGGAGGGAAGAAGACAGGTAGGGAGCATGAGAGAGAGATACCAGAGTGATGGCTGTGATAAAGGAGGATTATGTCACCTGTCTAAACTGAGAAAAGAGCAGACATAGTGTCTGTGTGTTGTCAAGTTAGACAGTTGTGAAAAATAATGTGCGTTTGTGCGACTGTATTTAAGCATTCATGTATAAACCTGGGTTTGTAAATGGCTTGTGTGTGTGTGTGTGTCCCCACTCATTTTGTGCTGCCTGGCCCGCCAGCTGTCTGTAAAAATATGGCGTGGTGAACGAGGAGGAAGGAGACTGGAGACTTTGCTCCAGCTCGCCAAGTCCAATGTTGGCTCTGCCATCGGTGCACAAAATGACCTGAAGACACAGATAATCAAGTCCGTTAAAAATGGCCTCTGTCATTTTCAGCCTTGGCTCTTTGTACTGACATCTCCTCTGCTGTTGCAGCACGTTAGTTTTTTTACAGGCATCTTAATGAATTGTATTACTCCAATTCTCTTGAGTTGCATTTTATTCTCCAAATGGTAGATGTTGTGTTTTAAAGTTGTTTTCTTTTTGGATACGGTCGGTCACACTGTAAATATAAAGTAGTCGTACCTTTGACCCGGGGTACCTGGACGCCATCGCAACTGAGACCAGCACAGCAGGACCAAGAGCGGTGGCTCCCTGCTCAGCCAGCCTTTAGAGAGAGACAGAGTAGACGGACGGTTGAGAGCAAGCGTGTACACACACACACATACACACACACACACACATGCATGCATGCACACATACACACACTTAGACATAACACACACACATTCACACATACGCACATGCATGTACACGTATACACACACTTAGACAAAACACACACATGCACACACGCATGCACACACACCCATGGATAAAATACACACACACACACACACACACACACACACACACACTTAATACACACCACACCTAAATGTGGACAGTAGAAAGTCTGACAAGCAGTAAAAATACAAATCAGAATCAGAAACAATTCATTGTCATCTCAGTCATGTACTTTCATACACAAAAGAGACAAAATTTCGTTTCTCCCAGCCCACAGCAGTGTAACAAAAAAGACAAAAAACACATATCCAAAAGAAAGCGACACCGCCAAAAACACACAAAAACAGAGAGAACAAAGCAACAAAAACAAAAAAAATAGAAAGAAAATCAACATGGTGGTATTATTATTATTATCATCATTTCTTTCATGTTTCCTGTTTTAGATCCTGTAGAGTCTGGTCCAAACTATGGACCTGAGGGCTGAGGCACTATAGGACAGTACTTGTCGTAATATGTGGGCTGTTCTGAGTAGGACGATCTTCTGGACTGCATGGATGTTGATGTTGCCTGGGACACGGTTGGTTTATTATTATTATTTGGATTTTTCTCCCCAATTGTATCCGGCCGATTACCCCACTCTTCCGAGCCGTCCCGGTCGCTGCTCCACCCCCTCTGCCGATTCGGGGAGGGCTGCAGACTACCAGATGTCTCCACATGTCGCCGCTTCTTTTCACCTGACAGTGAGGAGTTTCACCAGGGGGACATAGCGCGCAGGAGGATCACGCTATTCCTCCCAGTCCCCCCCCCCCCCCGACCAGGCAGCCCGACCGACCAAAGGAGGCGCTAATGCAGCGACCAAGACACATACCCACATCTGGCTTCCCACCCGCAGCCACGGTCAGTTGTCTGTAGGGACGCCCGACCCACCCAGAGATAACGCAGGGATTCGACCCGGCGATTCCCGTGTTGGTAGGCAACGGAATAGACCGCCACGCTACCCGGACACCCCACCATGGTGTTATATTCGGTTTTCTGCAATACGTATTGCAATATGAAAGAATAAAAAGGCGTTACATTTATTTTACCAGATGTGTGCAGCTTTTATCCTCAGCTGCTCCATTTGCAAAGAATTTACCACTGTAGCAATGAGCAGGGGGGTTTTCGATTTTGTCTTCAAGAGTAGCCATAAGAAAATCAGACCCTTCTAGATTTCGTTTTCTAACAAGCAATAAGAGCTTTAGCGTGTGCAATACTTACACTGCAGTATAAGTATTGCACATGTGTGTACCGCGATGTCGCTTCTGAAACAATCCATTGTTCAGCCCCATTGCAAACACAAACAGCTACATGTGTACACAGAAACCAACAGCCCCATGAAGACACGCTTGCTGCGAGTCACTCACTCTCTGACCCTCTGTGATAACTGGTGGAAGCTCTCCGCTATACAATGTGGGTTGCTGTAGGTCACCCCTTGTTGCCATACATATTCGTAGTCCACCAAGGCCCAGTCCCTGAGAGGAAGAGGAGTACCGGTCCCATCGCCATACACTACCACCTGTGAAGGGATGGAAAGGACAGGAGGAGTACATACAGGGAAATGGAAAGAAAACATGCAAATGCAATTGTTTAGAATAACCTGCAAAGTGTACATTAACTAAACACCCTCAGCTGATGATGTTGCAAGCAGCCTTCAGCGTGGAGGTCAAGAGTCAGAGCGTCCCTAGATAACAGACCGAACCACTTTCTGTGTGTTTGGACTGATTTGTGCAGGAGAGAAAGGTGTGAGGGGTAAGGAAAAGAAAAAAGTCTACTAATACTGTACTTAACAGGTTTGTGATTCAGTAGCGGCTTCCTGCAGAGATCATTCAGTCAATCAAGTTACATTTTATATAGCGCTGAGTATTTTTACTCACATTTTTGCTTCAGTAAAACCAAATGTATTTTTGAATGGTACTTTTTCTCGACAGAAGGATATGAGTGTGCTTGCTGAGTGTGTGTGTGTGTGTGTGTGTGTGTGTGTATATATAGACAGACGGAAATATATATATATATATATACACACACACACACATATGAATGTCTGTTTGTCAGTATGTCTGCTTTCCGTCTGTCTGTCTATTGATACATGTTTTCTGAGAAAATGAAGTGGATCATTTTTAGATTGGTTAAAGACATTTATGGTGTTAGAATTTAACATTTTGAATTTTGATTTCTCAATTTGATAGATATCATTCAAGCCTTCTGACCGTCAATAGTTGACAGCTATGGGGGGAGACAAACAACATACGTTAGAAGTAATACTGAGCAATCGGGTATGAATTACATTCATTCATATACTGTGTGTGTGTGTGTGTGTGTTTGTGGCGTCTAGATAGGTCTTGGCAGAACAACAAACATCTGATTCATATCACTCATCATGGTGGAAAACTGTCTCTCTCGGTCTTACACACACACCTTGGATGTTATACATTCTTTGCGATGTTTGTCTTTTAATTCCCAGTCAACTCAACTTGTACTTTTCCATCATCCCCCAACTGGATCTGGTTTGGCTTGGTTGGCCTACTTTTTACAACACTACAAACTTCTGCTTGTGTTCCATAGAAACTTTTCAAACCATTGATTAAAACTCTCACGGAAATGTTGGCTGATTAGAAATTTGCGTTAACGAGCAGTTGGACAGGTGTGCCTAATAAAGTGGCCGGTGAGTGTATGCTGCCATCCAAGCGACATCTTTTTCAGGGACGTCCCTGCTTATTTCAGCAAGACAATGCCAAGGCACATTCTGCACATGTTACAACAGCATGGGTTCATAGTAAAAGAGTGCGGGTACTAGACTGGCCTGCCTGCAGTCCAGACCTGTCTCCCATTGAAAATGTGTGGCGCATTATGAAGCGCAAAATAGGACAATGGAGACCTCGGACTGTTGAGCAACTAAAGTCGTACATCAAGTAAGAATCAAGCAAGAATTCCACCTACAAAGCTTCAACAATTAGTGTCCTCAGTTCCCAAATGCTTCTTGAGTGTTGTTAAAAGGAAAGATGATGGAACACAGTGGTAAACATGCCCCTGTCCCAGCTTTTTTGGAATGTGTTGCAGACATCAAATTCAAAATGAGTGAATGTTTGCAAGAAAACAATACAGTTTATCAGTTTGAACATTAAATATCTTGTCTTTGTAGTGTATTCAATTGAATATAGGTCTTTAGTTTTGTGTACATTTAAGTTCAGGAAGTGGTGGTCTGTATAGCATACAGCTGACTGTATGACAAAAGTGACATGGCTCTGGTGCAGAACTCTAAAGTTTACAATATACGTGCACATATGTGATTGCATAAATTCTTGTTACACATAGCATAGAGTTGCTTTTGCTTGTGTATGTGTCTGTGCACGTGTGCTTTTGTGTATATGCACAAACAAACGTGCGCGTGTGTGTGTGTGTGTGTGTGTGTATGTATATATATATATATATATATATATATATATATATATATATATATATATATATATATATACACTACCGTTCAAAAGTTTGGGATCACCGAAACAATTTCGTGTTTTCCATGAAAAGTCACACTTATTCACCACCATATGTTGTGAAATGAATAGAAAATAGAGTCAAGACATTGACAAGGTTAGAAATAATGATTTGTATTTGAAATAAGATTTTTTTTACATCAAACTTTGCTTTCGTCAAAGAATCCTCCATTTGCAGCAATTACAGCATTGCAGACCTTTGGCATTCTAGCTGTTAATTTGTTGAGGTAATCTGGAGAAATTGCACCCCACGCTTCCAGAAACAGCTCCCACAAGTTGGATTGGTTGGATGGGCACTTCTTTGAGCAGATTGAGTTTCTGGAGCATCACATTTGTGGGGTCAATTAAACGCTCAAAATGGCCAGAAAAAGAGAACTTTCATCTGAAACTCGACAGTCTATTCTTGTTCTTAGAAATGAAGGCTATTCCATGCGAGAAATTGCTAAGAAATTGAAGATTTCCTACACCGGTGTGTACTACTCCCTTCAGAGGACAGCACAAACAGGCTCTAACAGGTACTATTTAATGAAGATGCCAGTTGGGGACCTGTGAGGCGTCTGTTTCTCAAACTAGAGACTCTAATGTACTTATCTTCTTGCTCAGTTGTGCAACGCGGCCTCCCACTTCTTTTTCTACTCTGGTTAGAGCCTGTTTGTGCTGTCCTCTGAAGGGAGTAGTACACACCGGTGTAGGAAATCTTCAATTTCTTAGCAATTTCTCGCATGGAATAGCCTTCATTTCTAAGAACAAGAATAGACTGTCGAGTTTCAGATGAAAGTTCTCTTTTTCTGGCCATTTTGAGCGTTTAATTGACCCCACAAATGTGATGCTCCAGAAACTCAATCTGCTCAAAGAAGTGCCCATCCAACCAATCCAACTTGTGGGAGCTGCTTCTGGAAGCGTGGGGTGCAATTTCTCCAGATTACCTCAACAAATTAACAGCTAGAATGCCAAAGGTCTGCAATGCTGTAATTGCTGCAAATGGAGGATTCTTTGACGAAAGCAAAGTTTGATGTAAAAAAAATCTTATTTCAAATACAAATCATTATTTCTAACCTTGTCAATGTCTTGACTCTATTTTCTATTCATTTCGCAACATATGGTGGTGAATAAGTGTGACTTTTCATGGAAAACACAAAATTGTTTGGGTGATCCCAAACTTTTGAACGGTAGTGTATATATATATATGTGCATGTTTTATGCCATGATCTCTTGCAAACACTCCCCTCTGGCAAGAGGCTAACATCTATAAAAACCAGAAACTCATGCCACAAGAACAGACACCCACAGGTCCTGACACTGCACCCCCATCCCGCCTTAGACCTTCTCTCCACCCCACAACATGAAATACATCTGCATACCTGCACACACACTCACATGCACAAACACTGTGTGATATATCTATGCCCTACCGTGTTCCCCCTGTAAATGTACATGGACACTTTGCAGAAAGCTTGCGCTGTTCTGCAAATAACCTTTAACTTAAAATTCTAATTTAACATGTTGTAAATAGAGTACTTGCCATATTTCAAGTGTTTCCCCATTATTGTAACTTATTCTTATTTATCTATTTTTATTTTATTTTATCTTGTATATAAGTTAAAATAAAAAAGTTAGAAGGATATCAAAGCATATCATAAATTTTATTATTTTAACTTTTGTTTTAGTGTTAATTTTCCCCCTTGCACAAATTCTTTGGGTGTTGTTGAACTACCTCATAATAAATACATCTGATTGTGATTCTGGTTGGGATGTGAGTGGGTGTGTCTGTATTAGCCAAAGGCACCTAGAATCCATGTTAATTTGTATTTGTGTATGGGTTTCTGCGTGTCATCTGTATGTTGTGTATGTTCCTGATACCTTGCGGGGATAAGAAATGTAAGTATTCATGTTGGCGTTAAATGGGCCCTGACTAATTTTCATTCCATTCATAACTTGATCTGCTAGACAGCTGTGAAAGAGGCCAGGGTACGTCATAAATCTGTCAGTTCACACTGGTAATACCCTTCAGCTCAATCCCAGGGCAAACCTATTCACACACATGCGCAAACACACACACACACCTGGGAGGTGTTAATAATCATGCTTCCTGTGCTGTTAATCAGTGGCTCAACTTGTAAATTTCCCAGTCGAACCCCAGACATATCGGTAAGGCTGTTGATGAAAGTCGGCCCATGAGTTTGTACTGAGTCTCTGCTCAGTGTAGACCAGACCAGAAATACCACAAGACCACGCGGTCTTGTGGTATTTCTTGTGGTATATGTGTGTAATTACACTGTAGACAAATAATTTCTTGTGGTATATGTGTGTAATTACACTGTAGACAAATAATTTCTTGTGGTATATGTGTGCAATTACATTGTAGACACTGTAGTCTTGTGGTATTTCTTGTGGTATATATGTGTAATTACACTGTAGACAAATAATTCAATTTCAGCCAGAAAACAGTGTTTGCAAATATTAGAATACATGTGTATGCTGCATAAAAACTGGAAATTGAATATGCTTTTCCTAGCAACACAAGGATGCTTTTTGCTTTTCTTTTTTTTCCATCCAGTGCCACACAACTGTCAATCATTCCTCACCCCTGACTCCCCAAATGTTGAGACCCCATAGGCGGGCGAAATTCCAAAGTTAAGATGTACAGTTAGATTCAGCAATCGCTGTTGAAAAGAGCAGGGTTGAGTTCAAACGGCACATCTGTCAGGCGCGACTGTGAAAACGCCTTTTAAGAAAAGCTGAACAACAACTTTCCCAAGTGACAACCAGCAGCAAACCACATTACTGATCCAACACGTTAACAACCGAGAGGAGCACCCCCTTAACTTTGTGATTTAATGTGCGTAATTGAACCAGATGTCTCAGGTGCTGACTTGATACGACCCGTGTGTGTGTGTGTGTGTGTGTGTGTGTGTGTGTGTGTGTGTGTGTGTGTTCTTTATCATCTTGGTGACTACTATAGTTTCAGAGCACACGTGAACGGCATGTGAAATGCTGTACATAAACATAAGTGACGGCGTGAGACAGGAAGCAGTGTCATGGTCAGTAGTGATCTCACAGTGTTCGGGGACGTGGTGATCAGAAGAAAGCAACGTCATGTGACTATCATCAAACACATTTTTATCACCCGACGTTATGTTACTGACAGGCAGGGGATGCTGGCTGTTAGTGGAAGAAAACGGCACATCTGACTGTGTCACATATAAACAGACAGAGTGCTGTGTATTGTTTGTTGGACACAATGCAAAGCACCTCGAGCTGGCAGTGCGATGATGACACACATGTTAAACTCTTAAGTGCAGCACGAGTCATTACAAACTCTTGAATATGTTTTCAGGACGGGTTTCTGACGGGTTTATTGACTGTCAGGCCAATCTCACGTCAGTGTTGTAAGCCAAAGCTGAGGGTGTAGTTTGCTCTCAGCTGGGTAAATTTGCCCATGGAAGGTAAATTAAAAGCTTCTCCCCGTACTCAGTTGTGTTCACCGACAGCTACCGAGGTGTCCCTTCAGCAAGGCACTAAACCATCCATCCATCCATTATCCAAGCCGCTTATCCTAATCAGGGTCACGGGATGGGGATGCTCGAGCCTATCCCAGCCGTCATTGAGCGGCAGGCGGGAGACACCCTGGACAGGCCGCCAGTCCATCACAGCCCCCCCCCCCCCACACACACACACACATTCACACCTAGGGACAATTTTGTACGGCCGATTCACCTGACCTACATGTCTTTGGACTGTGGGAGGAAACTGGACTACCCAGAGCAAACCCATGCAGTCACGGGGAGAACATGCAAACTCCACAAACAGGACGATCTGGGATGACCCCCAAAGTTGTATTACCCCGGGGTTCGAATTCAGGGCCTTCTTGCTGTGAGGCGACTGCGCTAACCACTGAGCCACTGGCACTAAACCAACAGGTTGTTTTTTCTTCACCAGGGGGGCTGCCAGGTTAAACTTCCACAGCAACAGGCGATGCCTTGCTCAAGGCTACCTCAGCAGCGGGAAATGTCACTACGAGATGCTGCTCGTTCACTCTCGCCAACCGCATTTTCCATAAGGCACCATTTTTCAAAGTCCGTAGAAGCAAGGTGGGAAAAGTACTCGAACACTGATGGGCAGACAACAAGTGCAATTCATCAGCTGCTTTGGAGTTCCCTCCTTCCTTACCTCGTCATTGAAAGTCACCAGAGCTACTCTTCTGTGAGGTGAGCTCTGGAGTAAAGATGACAGCGCCCTCTGCAGGGCGTCCTGAATGCCCTGCCAAAATTAAGAAGAGCTTATAAGCAGCTTGCTTATAAATTTAAACAACATCGCCACAAACAAAACAGCGGAGGTGAGGAAAGAGGAGGAGGAAGGAGAGGAAGAGGAAAAAAGGAGGAAGCACAATAACAACAGTCGGGGGTTATTTGGGGGATTTTTTCCCTGCTTTTCTCTCCAACTGTATCTGGCCAATTACCCCACTCTTCCGAGCCATCCTAGTCGCTGCTTCACCCCCTCTGCTGATCCGGAGAGGGCTGCAGACTACCACATGCCTCCTCCGATACATGTGGAGTCACCAGCCGCTTCTTTTCACCTGACAGTGAGGAGTTTCACCAGGGGGATGTGGCGCGTGGGAGGATCATGCTATCCCCCCCGAAACAGGCACCCTGATTGACCAGAGGAGTCGCTAGTGCAGCGACCAGCACACATACCCGCATCTGGCTTCCCACCCATAGACACGGCCAATTGTGTCTGTAGGGACGCCCGACCAAGCCGGAGGCAACATGGGGATTCGAACCGGCGATCCCCATGTTGGTAGGCAACGGAATAGACCCCTATGCCACCCGGATGCCCCCGGGCATTCTTAAGTCATAGACACCCAAAATGATAACCACCACCCAAAAATTTGTTCCAATTATACCAAGGAAGGAGCAGAGCTAGGTCTCAGTTCATGTTTGCTGACTAGCTCATTGCCAGCGGGAAATTTGGTCAAATGTGACGTGGGGGTGGGGGGGATTAGGTCATTATCTATGAAATGATAAATTAAATCACCCTAGGAGAACAACTTTTTTCAACTTGGTGTGTTCGGGCCTGTGTAATAAAGATTAAAGCAACAAACCGTCTCACCTCTAGTCTGGATACGTATTTTGGGGCTTTCCTACTGTTGCTTGGTGGTACCTGCAGATGGGGTGGAGACAACACTAAAAATTAACAACAGCAAAAACCCAAACATGTAAAGATTTAATTCTAATACTGCCATTTGTCCCACATTAATTCCTTTCCCCGTCGACCCTGTAGCCGCCGTAGTATTCTCCATCTCTCGTTCTCTCACACACAAATGCACACACATCTCCACAAACGCCACTGCATTAACACACAAACCTAACCACACAACACACACTCCCAAAACACACACACACACACACACACACACACACACACACACACACACACACACACACACACACACACACACATGCAAACAAATACAACAGCCTAACCCGCAGCCCCTATACACACCTCTGCAGTAATACTCATGCTCCCAGACACATCCACACAGAAGACCACCAGTGTGTTCTCCAGGTTCTGGTAGTCATCCTCGGTCTTAGACGGCAGGTGAAGGATGTCGAGGGCCATCGGGACCCGGTATCCCCCTCCACTAGCGTTCGCATACACACTGTCCGGACCGAGGGCCTCTTCTGGGTCACCGAGAGAGTTCAGACATCCACAAAACTCACAAACCCACGCCTAGGGGAGAGAGGAGGGGGAGAAGGGGGGAGCGGGATGGGTAGACTTAGCCAGGTTATAGAAACCACAATGAACTTGAACACAAGGAAACAGATGAATGAACTGATGAATGATTGAATGAACAAATCAAAACGGAAATATACCAGAACTCACATTTTTATGTACAGAGCTCAGAGAGGACATGGCAGCACTACATCTCCCACAATTCACTGGGCTCTCAAAGCTCAGGTGGCTGGAGGCTGCTTATAGAGAGACATGACGAGTATTGGTATCTGTCTCCGACAACCAAAACCAGAAAATATAGGTCTGCACTCTTGTTCTTGTAGAGCATGCTCTTCTTAAGAAAAACACACTTCAAAAGGGAGAACATGAGTGCAAAGGGTGCAAGTTTAAACATTAGAGATGCATTGTGGGCTTTGAGGATACACAAATCACCTAAAGACGCACAACTACCCATGTCTCAGCTGTTTCTATTGATAACGAATCTCAGTTTGTTTGTGCTAGCCAGTTACGACTATATCATGGGGATTCATACAGGCTCATGAATTGACGTCAGCATCTCATTCATTTCTCATATATTGTGGTTGGCAAGTTTACTTTCACAACTTAACCCATTCTGTGTTCTCAGCATTTTTTTTAAAATATTGAAATTGCACGTGTGTTATGCAAGGACCGAAGGACACACAAGAATCATTGCACCTAAAAAGCTTGTTTCTATATGTGTCCAGGTGTGTGTGTGTGTGTGTGTGTGTGTGTGAGAGAGAGAGAATGTGAGTGAGTGAGTGAGTGTGTGCATCTGTGTGTGTGTGTGTGTGAGAGAGAGAGAGAGAGAGTGAGTGAGTGAGTGAGTGAGCGAGCGAGTGAGTATGCGTGTCTGTGTGGGGGTGTTTGTGTGAGTGATTGAGTGAGTGTATGTGTGTGAGAGAGAGAGAGTGAGTGATTGTGTGTGTGTGTTAGAGAGAGAGAGCGAGAGTGTGTGTGTGTGTGTGTGTGTGTGTGTGTGTGTGTGTGTGTGTGTGTGTGTCCCTCTCACCACTGTCAATGTCCACTAGTTTTCCAACACTGACAGAGAGGATGTTTATATTCACCTTCAGCCAGCTCTCGCTACTAACCCTCTCACCTGCAGAGAGATGCAGAGGTACATGGAGAGAAGAATGGGAAGATACGGAATGAGATGACGGGACAACGTGTTCATCAACACGCCATGTATCCTGTCAAAATGGACCTCGAACAAGACACCAATCCCACCACACCTCTCATTTATTGTAAGTCATTCATGAAAACCGCACCAAAGTGTAAAACTTTTAAGTAGAAATGAAAGATGGGTTGAGAGTGGTGATGGATGGATGGGTGAGCAAGAGGGAGAGAGAGGGAGAGAAAAAGATATCGACATCATCATTCTACAGGAGACATGGTGTAAAGCTGACTGTCATCCACTGTCCCAACGGTTATAGAGAAATAATAGTACCATCTCAGAAACACAGCAACACCAACAGAGGTAGGGAATCTGGAGGATTAATCATTTGGTATAAATCTGATATACATAATCAAACTGACCCCCTAAAAATGGGCAAATATGACATACGGTTAAAACTAAAAAAAGAGCTCCTATTAACAGAAAAGGACTTGTTTATCCGTGCAAAATATATCTCCCCCTCTGAACCCTCCCTACTTCTCAGAGGACATCTTCCCCACCCTTGAGACAGCAACATGCCATTTCCAGGCCCAGGATAATGTGCTCGCATGTGGGGACACAAACGCACACACAGCAACACTTGCTGACCTCACAGATCCACAAGGGGACATTTACATCTCCAATGAAAATATCTCTCACCCTTTCACTCTCCGCCACAGGAACAATAGTGACCAGGTCATCAACAAGAGTGGAGGAGACCTCCTGCAGCTCTGTCAGAGCCTCAGTCTGTACATTGTCAACGGTAGGATACGGGGGGACAGCCTGGGTAGATTCACCTACTGTTCACCTCTTGGCCACAGATTATATAATCACAGACCTTGACCCTTCCTCTCTCAGCTCATTCACTGTCAAACCACTAACCCCTCTGTCTGACCACAGCCAAATTACCCTGTTTATCAAAAGATCAGACATTAAAATGACACACACAACCCAGTAAGCTGTACAATATCAGAAATTCATACAGATGGGACCAAAACAGTGCAGAACAATACCAGTAAGCAATTGATACCCCAAAAAGCCAAACACTTTTAGATAACTTTCTGGATTTTACATACTCCTACAGTAAAGACATTCTCAACCCAGCAGTAAACAATATTAACAATATTGTAGCGAATTCAGGGGGCAGCCCGGCTGGACCGTCGCAGCCGGGACGCAAACTCGGATCTCCCACACCGCGGGCGACAACATTAACCAGTCGACTAAAGGGCCCGACCCATTAGCCAAGGGCTACCGAGCCTATTCATCCGTGTTCGTTACATTGGCCCCTTCCTTCGGGAAGGGCGTCCCCGTCCAAATTGGATTTATATCAAAACACGGCACAACTGATCATATTTACACCCTACATACCCTAACTGATAAATATATAACACAAAATAAAACAAAAATTTAGGCCTGTTTTATTGACTTCCAAAACGCTTTTGATTCTATTTGGCATGCAGGACTGTTCTACAAAGTTATTGAGAGTGGTGTAGGGGGTAAAACATATGATATTATTAAATCAATATATTCTGGCAATATGTGCAGCGTAACAATTGGCATAAAAAGAACAGAATTCTTTACCCAAGGGTGAGGTGTCCATCAGGGCTGTAACCTCAGCCTCGCACTCTTCAATATCTACATCAATGAATTGGCTACTATACTAGAAAAGTTTTCTTCTCCACAATCAGGAGGTGAAATGCCTACTCTTTGCAGATGACCTGGTTTTGCTGTCCCCCACAGCAGATGGCCTACAGCAGAGCTTGGATCTGCTAGAAGATTACTGTCAGTCCTGGGCCCTGACAGTAAATCCCAAAAAGACCAAAATAATGATATTCCAAAAAAGATCCAGATCTCAGGACGTTCTACCTAAATTCTCAATTGGTATAAAACATGTAGAGAACTGTACACGTTACACCTATCTAGGATTAAAACCAAGTTCAACTGGACTTTTAATGAAGCAGTTCATGAGATGAGAGGGAAAGCACGCTGAGCTTTCTATGCCATAAAAAAAAAAAGAAAAAAAGGTAACACTTTTATTTAGGGGGCGGAAATTATCTAGTAATAAGGTAATTATCACACAATTTCTTAGAAATAAGGTTGACATTACCTTGTAATTTCCTAGTAATAAGGTGGTGGTTTTTACAGGTAATTTTACAGCTAACCTTAACCCTAACCCAAATTACAAGGTAATTTCAACCTTATTTCTAAGAAATTATGTGATAATTACCACCTTATTACTAGGTAATTTCCAACCCCCTCTAACCCCCTAACAAAGTGTAACCAAAAAGATATATACAAACAGAAATACCAGGTAAATTAATTGAGTGCGTTATTGTGCCAATTGCACTCTATGGCAGTGAGGTGTGGGGTCCACTTACAAAACAAGATTTTATTCAATGGGATAAACACCCCATTGAGACCTTGCATGCAGAGTTCTGTAAGATTCCCCTACTTGTCCAGAGGAAAGCTACAAACAATGCATGCAGGGCAGAATTAGGCCAATACCCACTAATACTAAAAATACAAAAAAAGAGCAGTTAACTTTTGGACACATCTAAAACTAAGTGACTCCCTCTCGTATCATCACCAAGCCCTGCAATGCCAAGAGCTGAATAGTAATAGGAACCCCCTTACTCAACTGGTTACGAGGCTGAGAGCACAAACCTGCTCTATTAGCACACCTCGGGAACACAACACATCACCAATCGGACTCAATCAAATTACCAAACAGTTAAAACAAAACTACATCACATATTGGCAAACAAAAACACAGAGCAAAATGCAGTGCTGTCTGGCTCTACATCGACAGTACACCACAGCAGATTATTTGAGCATGGTGACCGATCAACAACTCAAAAGAACCTTGACTGTGTACAGACTGAGTGAGCACAGCCTTGCTATTGAAGGGGAGACACAGGAAAACCTGCAGAGCAAAGGCTGTGCTGTCACTGCACCCTCAGTGAGCCTTAAAAAGAGCTACACTTCCTCAATAACAAGGTTTTCTTAACCTACCAGATGAAGAAAAACTAGCAGTCCTACAAGGGGAAGACCCAAAGAGCTGTTAGTTGGTAGCAGTCTATGTATGTTGCTGCCTGCCATAAAGTGAGGGACAGTGAGTGACAGTCACCTGACATGTTGTTGCTGCCATATTCGATGAAAGTGTGTTCTTTTGTCTTGTATTATGCTTCTTTGTTGTACTACGTTTCTATGTGTGTTTGTTTTCAATGGTGTTTTCCAATTGATGTTTGGCTTTTTTTCCCCCTCTTTTTTCAATGTTTGGACACTTGCTTTGGCTATATGTACATTGTTACCTCATGCCAATAAAGCCATTTGAATTGAATTGAATTGAGAGAGAGACAGAAGGAGAGACGGGGGGGGGGGGGGGATAGAAGAGATGTTTGAAAAGAAAGCGGACAGGGGAGAGAAAACCAGTAGCTCACCCTTGGGTGGGAGAGGTGGAGGTGCAGAAGGAAGTGGTGGGGGGATGGTGAAGGAGATGGAGCGAGGCTGCTTGCGGTCTTTCAGGCGTCGCGGGGGCAACGGAGGAGGGACAACACTGGGGCCTGCAGGTGAAAGGAGGAGATAGGAGGTCGGCACAGATTTGTAACCTTCAATACAGGCTTTAGATAAAATAATGATTTAAGAGGAAGACACAACCTGAGAGAGAGAGAGAGAGAGAGAGCGATGGAGAGAGAGAAAGATGGAGAGACCGGAACAGAGCAAAAGCGGTGCAATAAAGAGAGACACATAGGCAGCAAGACAAAGTTATTTAGATACTGTAGACAGAGACACGCAGACAGACAGACAGATAGATAGAGAGATAGATGTGACAAACAGGAGTGGGTGAGGGAGGACTTGTGTGAGTAGGTGTGTGTATTGGATGATATGTACTTTCCCTTCTCTAACCTTTATCTTTACATCTTCAAAATTTGGCTTTTTTTCTCTCTCTGCCCTTTTTTCTCTTGCATATGCAACGCAGTATGAACCCCCATGCGCGCACACACACACACACACACACACACACACACACACACACACACACACACACACACACACACACACTCTCTTTCCTGTTATGACAATACTCTTGGGAGTGTGATAGCTCGCTTCACAATGTCATAACAACTCAGTTAAAAACATTTGCCCCATTTGTACTATGAATATATTGTAAATAGTCTCTCTTTCTAGACAGAAATGCAAACAACAGAAACTGCTGAACCTGAGACTTGGTTGGAGGGCGCAAGCATGGATCAGAAAGAAAGAGAAGGAGAAAAGAACGGAAGAGGGAGGAAAGAGGGAGAGAGTGAGAGGCAGAGGATTCACCTGCTTGATGGTTGACAGCCGCCGAGTTGATAAACTGATGTTCAGACACAGACTGTCTGAGAGAGACACTGGTGCATGCTGGGAAAATGAGTGTCACATAACAAATTGGGTTAAAAAGTTAATATGATTCCACATAGTGGGTTATTTGAATTGACAAGGAAACTAAAACGTAGTCCCAATGTGTGTTGAATACACAGTACAAAAGTAGAGATGACTATGAAAGCGAACATAGCATATAAGGAATGATGATGATGTGATGCAGAAACTTGCTTTCTCTACTGATGTCAGGTCTCCAGTTACATACTACATAGCTGCAGGCAAACTCCATCTGAGAGAGAGAGCGAGAGAGATGGAAAGAGAGAAAGGAGAAAGATGGGGAGAGAGAAATGGAGAGAGGAAGATGGAGATAGAGAGGAAGCTTGAGAGGGGAAGATGGAGAGCGAGAGGGAAATGGAGAGATGGACAATGAGGAAGATGGAAAGTGAGAGATGGAGAGAGAGGAAGATGGCGACAGAGAGAGATTTGATTTTAAAAAGGTACATTTATTCAGAATACATTACAGTCCAACAGCTGATACTCAAACACAATCATCTCTTTATCATCCAGCTCATATAAAAAAAAAAGTGTCAGGAAAAAAAGACCATTGAGTAGCCTTAACAAGTATTTGCAAAAACAGAAATTCAAAATAAAATAGCCCAACACAAACACAAATTCGCCTCAGGGAGTTTGCAGCAACACAACATCCTGTCCTTAGACCCTCGCATCGGATGAGGCACAACTCCCTAAAAAAAACCTTTAACAGGGAGAAAAAATAGGAAGAAACCTCGTGGAGAGCAACAGAGGAGGGATCGCTTTCTCCCAAGAGGGACAACGTGCAATGGATGTTGAGTTTACACAATTTACATACCAAAGAAATAAAATGAAAAGCCAATAATACAGCCAGGACTTTCCCTCATTACACAAATTAAAAAAAGAAAAACATCTTCATCAACTCCAACTATGCACAATACCACCCCAGCTCTGGAAAAAAAATGCCATGTCTGTGTAGAAGCTCTGCTCTGTAGGGTGATGTTTGTGGTGGAGACCAGTTTCTGGGTAAGTCCTGGAGAGCACCAGTCGTGGACATCCAGCCAGACTCCATGAATCAGTGGCTCCTCCAGCAGCAGTAAGAGGAAGATCTTCCAGTGCAACACACTCGTCGACCAAATTCGTCTTAAGCATCATCAAGGAGTTGCAATTTCATTTTCTGTACAAATTTTTTCAGTCTGGAGATTTCCTGGTCAGTTTTTACTTCCAAATCTCCTGTGTTTTTTACAAAACGTTTGACTGAGTCAACAAAAAGCTGCAAATCTGGAAAATAATTTTCCACCTTGACCACCCTCAAACCCTTAGTGACCTGTAAAAACTTCCTGATTTTCAGGAGAGCATAGCTCCCTACAGTGTTCACCAGTGTATGAGGAGTGAAAACTAACTCACAGTCACTTTCTTTTGTGTCCTCCTAAGGTGAAGAAGAGGATGGCTTTTTACCTTTTGAAACCCTCCGCTTTTAAATTGTCCTGTCTATCCTCTCTGGGCTTCCTTTTAATAGACTTTTTTAATTTTATTTCATCATCCGACAGCATCTCTTCCTCTTCCTCAAGTACAGACTCTGCCACGCTAATAGCAGTCTGCTGTATTTGCTTCTTCATATCTCGGCCTGCCAATTTGCTACACTCCCCATTCTCACTGTTTTCATTTCCGTCAGCTTCCGCCTGTTCAAGTTCTGTCACCTTCTCATTGTGATCATCTTTTTTTTAACCTGCTCAACCTGCCACCTGGTCTATTTCTCCTGCCCCTCGCTCCCCGGCCTCCTGTCTGCCCCGTGCCGACTCGGCAGCGCCGCCTTCAGCCGGAGATGCGCCGCTCATGGTGGCATCGGGAGACGAAGGCGGCCCTTGAGGATCAGACCTACCCTCACTCCGGTCGGGACAAGACCTTATTAAATGCCCCTCAGACCCACAGCCAAAACATTTCATCATGCCGGATGTAACAAACACAATGTAGTCAAAACCGTCGATCCTGAACTTAAGCTTCAGATCCAAATCCTCCGCATTATCTCTCAGAATCAAGAAGCCTTGTCTCCTGTGGGACACAACGTGTCTCAAGTGAGGAGACTTGCAACCCGAAGCGACCATTTTTATCGGGGACACTAGCTGTCCCTATCTTGCAAGCTCCTTCTCTAATGCGGCATTACTCATGAACGGGGGAACATTAGAAATGGTGATTCTCGTGGCAGGATTAACCAGTGGCCTTAATCGCCGCACCGCTGTCCACCACCTGGCTGACCTCATCAACACTGTCGATGAACATTATCACGGCACTGTTCATACCGGATGCTGATTTTATGCTTCCATATCCGCCCAGCGCGATGCAGCACTCCTCCGCCGAGCATTTGACCACCGGAGCCACTTTAATCGCGTGCCGGCGTGTCAATTTTTCAAACGCCGTCCATCCACCTCCCACAACGGCCATATTGACCCGCTGAGGGCCCCAAAAAACAAAACAACTCCACTCAGATCTGTCACCGAAAATAGAACTAGAAGACAACAAAAAAAAGCATATGAAAAAGGACAAGACGGATAGAAAAATAGAAAAAAAGTACGTTTTATAAACTCGTTTATACCGAAGCAACACGCTGCCACTCCGTCCTCGCTCGCACTTCCACTCCGCTTCGAGAGAGAGAGAGAGAGAGAGCGAGAGGATAACAGATTGAGAGAATAAGTGGGAGAGTTGGAAAGAGATGTAGAGACGGAAGGAAACAGAAAGTGACAGATGTTGCAGGATAGTGTGAGGAAGATAGAGACAGAGAATGAGACAGATAGAGACAATTAAAGCAAGACAACATTTTGTTGAAAAAAAAATCGGCCTGAAACGAGAGAATTGTAAGCATGTCTACACATTTTGACAAGTGACGTCATGTACTGCAGCTGGTGAAAGCACGACGATGTTATTTGACGATAGTGAAATGTTGGCCATGGTCAAAATTCATAGGGCCAACAAAGATGGGAGACGAGAGCTCGGTCTATCATTACTTTCCCGTCTTCATCAATTCTTTAGATACACACTAGGAGTCTTTAAAAACGACCCAGCGGCGGTCAGTATGGCATCTACCAAGCACATGTCCTCATGTAGCCCAGACAGATCCTCAACAAACCAAGACAGATCCTCAACAAACCCAGACAGATCCTCAGCCTGGCTAATGGTAAAGTCAGTAGCCACCTGGACTTCTGGACGAAAACACAACTCAGCCGCCTTTTGAACAACTGATAGATTGCCAAGTGCTAGTATGGGTTGGCATCCTCTATCTCACACACACACACATACATACACACACACACACACACACACACACACACACACACACACACACACACACACACAGAGTTTACATAGCCAGACAAGAGTGAAAGGACACCTCATTACTTTGTAGCCTACCCATAGTAATTCAGATTATCATGTTACAATATCTGATTCCCTGCACTTTCTCTGGTAACCAGAAACGCACAATACAACAAAAGAACATTTACCTTTTGTGTGATCCGTGTCCTGTCGCTCAGCAAGCGCCTGAAAACAAGTGCACTCCACCTTACCTTATGTCTGAGATCTGTGTGTGTGTGTGTGTGTGTGTGTGTGAGTGATTAAAGTCCAAACTGCTGCGCTCCTTGTAAGATGTGTGAGTCAGGAAGTGAGAGCAGAAAGAAACCAGTCAGAGCGAGAGATAGACAAGAGACAATACGAGGAAGAGAGACTTGGTACCCGCTTCTGGCAGACACGTGTCTGATGACATCAAGTCTTTGGGGGGGAGACACTGTGATGGGTAAAACTTGAGGAGCAATCAGAGGATGGTAACAGAGGAGAAGACGGAAGGAGTGAGAACAATGACAAGAAAGATGCTACAAACTTCATAGATATCCTCATAGATGAAGCGTTGCATTGTGGGATATGCAGCCACGGCAAAGACCTTTGTTCCTCTCAAAGTGCCCAGACACCAAAAGATGTGCATACATAGGCAATGTTGGAGGTATCAGAGATCTTCTCAAAAACGAAACAAATTTTGATTCAAGGGCTCCAAAGACTGCAAAACAAAACACGTAATTTGGGAAAATAATTTATTAGTCAGAATTAATTGGCTTCAGAGATGTAAATTATGAGAGAGATGAAACACTGGCTATCATTCATGATTGCAGAGCTTGTTCTACGAATGTCAAACATTACATGTGTCTATAGATTAGCTGCTGTGTGCAATGGATCATGGCAAAGAGGCAAAACTAGCAACTCAAACACTCTCACCCAGAAACCACATTCGTCTACCGTGTACATATTCCTGTATAGTCAACGATGACAGTCAGTCATACTGTTTGTGAGAACGCCTGTGTGTTGAGAATATGGACCCGACTGGAAACTCTTGATTGAATGCGAACATGTAGATATTTATGGAAGTCCATTGCACCTGCGGTTCTCATTGAGTCCCTCTCTCATTGCCAATAACATGCAATGTAGTTAAATACTTACTATGTATATTCAGCATTATTATTATAATATGGTGAGTTTGTGAGTTGTGGGCTGTAGGGAACTAAGATAATTTCTTGGCTCTTCTCGAGATATTTACCAGTCCACCGAGTATGATGTTATGACCTCTTGTGCCATCTGTGTAGCTAGTGTACATATCACAGATGTGCTGAACACTTCCAGATGGATCCGCTACAGGAAGTTGTGGTGATGTGGTGAACCCCCCCACACACACACACATATATGTCATGTTAACACCTCAGCTTTGGTAGGAGATACTTGACACAATTTATGGTGATAATATCTGACCCACCCTGATTATCCAACACACAGCCAGGGGCGATACATTTCTAAATCAGACCTATCTCCATCTGTGGTTGCCCCATACAATTAACATTATTACAAAAAAGAAAAAAAAGTGATGGCAGCTTCAAACAAGGCCAGCTAATACTTTAGCCAAACTGCTAATGGGCTGACATCAGAATCTGTTGCTATAGCTACAATGATGTGTAGTAGCCACATGTACATTCTCTGTATATGAACATCACCATTTGGGATTTATTTTTTTAAAGTTGTGTATTTGCACCCTTAATGACAGCTGCAGCGGCGGCCAAAAACATAATCTACAATGGACTTTTCGGGGCTTTTACAGAGATACAGATATTTAAGGAACCAAATTAATGACTGAAGACATGACATCAGTTAATTTTCCAATTGTGGATTTATCGTCATACATAATGACCAGTTAATATTTGCGCATAAGTACTAATGCTGCTATCAAGCCGACACAAAGATTTACACACATACTGGTTGATATATCACTGCACCCAATACATGTCTAATATGTGGTCAGACTGTGATGGTTGGTGGTTACTTCTGCTCCTCCAGTGACTCCAGGACGGCTCTCAAGATGGCGGCTACCGCCACGGCGCCCGGATCCTGCAAGGTCAACTGCTGAGTGGCGATGTAGCTGGCTCGCCCCGCCTTTGCTGTGAGGTCACGAGTTGACTCTGCCCCCAACTCTGCTTTCTGCAAAGACAGTGGGAGTGAGTGAAGAGGAAGAGGGTTTAGAAGTGATTCAGGTGATGAAATGTTTCCGTCATGAACAGTAGTTGTTTGAGAATTTTTTGGATTTTCCCCTTTTTTTCTCCCCAGTTGTACCCATCCAATTACCTCACTCTAATTCTCTCTATTTTCTATATTCAAGAACAGTCAGTTCTTTAGCGCAAGTCCACTGGCCTCTCTCCCCTAACTAAAGAGATTATAGTTTAGTTGAATTGTTCGCAGCCGTGAAGCCACATCAAAATACAGTGCAGTTATTCTACAACTGGAAATCTCATAGTAAGCTGTGTAACCCCAAAGCAGCATGCCGATGCAGTGGCAATACCTGGACAGCAGCCCGCAGTACATCCATCTCCTCTCCACCAGGCGGGGCAGTTGTCCACGTCTTCAGATGTTCCACTGCAGGGCACAATGCATCCAACTGCAGAGTGGCGAGGGAAGAAATGAGAGGAAAGGGGAGGAAGTGAGCACGCACATAGACGGACAGACTGACAGAGAGAAAGACAGCTCAATTGCTACGCCAACAGAAATCTGCACCTGCAGACGCAGCAGAGGTGGACTTTCTGCTGAGAACTAGGAAAACATTCGGGTGACACGCAACCAGGGAACCCATTAAAAATCTAGAAAATACATGAAAAAAAAGCCCCCAACCATAATAATATATATAAATGGACAACTTTCTCACCATTGTTCTGTCACCGGGGTCTGCACCACCATATCTAGAAGACGTGATTCATGTGATTACAAATTGTTGAGCTCAAGGTTTCATTTAATCTAATGCTTGGACCCGGACAAACCCTATCTTTCTGTATCTTTCTGTCAGGGTCTTTTTCTGTGATTTTCTTCCCAAAACATAGGCACAAAATATTCTCATTTCATACAAAAATACACACAATCAGCACTCTATACCTTCTCATGGCCTGTGTCCCAGCATGCATTGCATTAGCCCATGCTGCACCATTGCTCCGCCCCTCAGTCACATGACCAGCAGCTGCGGTCAGGAAAAGACTGTACAACTGAGAGAGACATGAAGAGTGTGTAGTATTCAGAGTATTCAGTACAGAGTAATGAAAAATAACAAACACTTTCATTTCCAACTTGCACAAATGTACAGGAATTTGTTTGGGTGACACTGATGCACAGACATCCATCCATCCATTATCCAAGCTGCTTATCCCAATTGGGGTCACGGGATGCTGGAGCCTATCCCAGCAGTCATTGGGCAGCAGGCGGGGAGGCACCCTGGACAGGCTGCCAGTCCATCACAGGGCCCACATATTCACACCTAGGGACAATTTAGTACGGCCGATTCACCTGACCTACATGTCTTTGGACTGTGAGGAAACCGGAGCACATGGAGAAAACCCACACAGACATGGGGAGAACATGCAAACTCCACACAGAAGACGACCTGGGAGGACCCCTAAGGTTGGACAACCCCCAGTTCGAATCCAGGACCTTCTTGCTGTGAGGCGACCATTCTAACCTCTGTGCCACCGTGCCACCAATGCACAGACATGTCCCTTGCTTACGTTGTCATTGGCACATACGTAGACACCCGGCATGGGGTCATCTGCACTCCAGCAAAGTAAGTTTGTGTAAGTGTGTATGTGTAAGAGAGTTAAGTTGGGATTTTTTTCTTGTATACTGATCAATGTGAGAGGTGGAGAAAATGCAAGGGCCAGAGGCATCCTGCAAGCTCAATCTATAGCAATTCCCTGACTTCCATATTTTTTCATTGCAAATGAATTGAAAGGCAGAATTTATGGATCTACTTACAGCTCCTGAAGAGCCGCCCATCTTTTCCTGCACCAGTCCAGCAAGGACAGAAAGCAGCCGCCCTGGACAACCAGGGACCGCATGGCTCTGGAGCCACTCCTGAATGGCTGCAAGGGAATTTCTCTGTGAAACTGATTGCTACAGTAAACTGAATTTAATCTTGAATCTCCCCCCTTACAGAAAATTCAATGATCTTAATGTCCCCTACTTTGTTATAAATATTGCCAAAGCTCTGAATTTCAAGATTGATCATCTATGAAAAACAAAACTATCATAACAAATGAATGCACACTGTGTTTACCCAGTACATATGTCGTACAACACCCAGTGTGTGTGTGTTTGCTTTGCTTTCTCCTCACCCTTAGCTGCCTGTGCGTGTGTGTTGCCACAGTCTCCATCCCCGGAGGCTCGGTCCAGGGAGTTGAGTTCCTCCTGACGCTGAAGCAGGGTTGAACAGACTCTCTCTAATGCCCTTCGCATCACAGGGCTCAGCGGGCCTGGAAGAAAGAAAGATAGATAGGAAGAACGAATGAACAAATAAATAAATAAAAACGTCCCCATGGATGGCACGGTGGCGCACTGGTTAGCGCGGTCGCCTCACAGTAAGACGGTCCTAGGTTTGCACCCTGGGGTTGTCCAACCTTGGGGGTCATCCCAGGTCATCCTCTGTGTGGACTTTGCATGTTCTCCCCGTGTCTGCTCCGGTTTCCTCCCACAGTCCAAAGACATGTAGGTCAGGTGAATTGGCCGTACTAAATTGTCCCTAGGTGTGAATGTGTGTGTGTGTCGGCTCTGTGATGGCCTGGAGGCCTGTCCAGGGTGTCTCCCTACCTGCTGCCTAATGACTGCTGGGATAGGCTCCAGCATCCCGTGACCCTGAGTAGGCTAAGCGGCTGGGATAATGGATGGATGGAACGTCCCCATGGACGAACTGTTCAGTGCATTACCCACTGTCAGTACACCTTTTATTGATTCATCTTTTTTTTTCCAAATGGAGAACTAACACGTAATGTTTCTGGAATGGTTACCAATGACAGGCGACAGTTAATCAATGGTTATCATGACTCATACACTTATTTTCAATGTACCAATAAAAACCAACTCAAATTCACTAAGGAGGATGGGACCAATCTGAGGAGCTGGCTGCAAAGCAGGAAGACATCCTAAACAGGGGACAAGTCCAACCACAGGGCTTGGCAGTGATGGACGTATTTGTTATAATCGATTGAAAAAACAAAATATGATTGACTTATTTCTTTTGTAATATTGGCGGTTCTTTCCTGTATGACCGCACAGGCGATCTCAGTTTACTCACCCTCTTATTTATCACCGCTCGTGCTGGGATGTGTCACAGGTCACCAGCTGAGCTCAAACTTACAACTTAGAGAGCATATGAGTACATTATGAAATCACTGCCTGGGCTCAAGTGAAACCAACCTACCTTCACTGTGTGTGTTGTGTTGCAGCCGTGAGCCCACCGCTTGCTCTTTGATGGTGTAGTCACGTCCACTCACCCACACACCACTGAGGTTAGGCCATGCCGGTGCACTGGTCTCAGCATCTGCATGGGAGGGAATTTAAGGAAACGTGTGTGTGTGTGTGTGTGTGTGTGTGTGTGTGTGTGTGTGTGTGTGTGTGTGTGTGTGTGCGCCTGTGTACGCTTTCATTTGCATTTTCCTGAGTCAGCAGATTTATGCATGTACCGTATTCATACGAATGTATATATGAAACTGGAAGATTTCGTTTGTGTGTATTCTCACCAAACAGCTTCAGTGTTTCCTGGTTGGCCTTCATCAGAGACAGTGACACCCCTGCCATCTCCAGCGATGTCATGAATGACCCCGACATCAACCTGGCAACCGCCATCCCACGACCCTCTGCCATCATGGAGATCGACAATCATGAGTCGTAAGCATGCATTGGATGACAAATCAGGACAGAAACCATAAAAATATTATAAGTCTTGTGAACACCTAACCCTGTCAGTACTGTTACATACATCCATCCATCCATTCATCCATTATCCAAACCGCTTATCCTGCTCTCAGGGTCACAGGGATGCTGGAGCCTATCGCAGCAGTCACTGGGCGACAGGCGGGGAGACACCCTGGACAGGCCACTAGGCCGGCTGACACACACACACACACACACACACACACACACACACACACACACACACACACACACACATTCACACCTAGGGACAATTTAGTATGGCCGATTCACCTGACCTAAATGTCTTTGGACTGTGGGAGGAAAGCCACGCAGACACGGGGAGAAAATGCAAACTCCACAGAGAGGACGACCCGGGATGACCCCCAAGGTTGGATTATCCCGGGGGCTCGAACCCAGGACCTTCTTGCTGTGTACTGTACTGTTGCATTACTTGACAAACTGAGCTACAGAGGTGATGGAACACCTGACCCAGGAAGTGCTGCGCTTTGGGATTCTTAAATGCTCAAAATACATGCATACAGATACCAGCACATAGACACATCAAGTCATACACACATACATATATATGCCTTAACACACTGGTAAACACAGATAACATCGTCACATGTGCAGGTTGATGAAGGCATGGCCACCATGCATGCAGAGAAATAGACAATTCTGTATAAACTGTACCGATCAAATTGACTCAAGGCGGCAGATAAAATGAAACACCCGAGGCTGGTAGAAACAGAAATGTAAAATAAAATAAGACAAAGAATATTAAGCACATTACACTCAGTGTAAAATCACTGCGAAGTAACACAACACATCCGAATACAAACAGACCAACGCACAAAGTGAAACCAGTGCCGCATGAGCCAATGATCAGCATCAGGGTCAGAATCATGTTTATTGGCCATGTATAGGTTTGCACAAACATGGACTCTGACTCTGGTTTCGTGGCTCTCTCAGTGTACTTAACATAGAATAACAACACTACAACACAACATCACAAAAAACGTAACAGTGATATGAGGTCTGGCTTTTTAAAATGATCGGTACTCCACCACACACACACACACACGGTTGGACTTGGAACAAAATTCAGCCCTGGCCATTTTCGTCTGGACCGGCCCCCTTTTTCCCCCAACATACACACTTATGAGTTACATAAAACAATATGCTATTCATAACATGTAGGCGAAGCAATAGATATCAAGTTAGCACCCTAACAACAGGGTTTCGTAAAATAATGTAATAAATATCCAAGAAATAAATAGCCTAGAGGAAACGTTGGCACCCCAAGAGGGATTAGGATTTTATTCATTTGACAATGAGCAATCCAATGATGATATGGAAATGTGTCTGAAATTGGACATTAATGAACAGTGCTCAATTTATAGTCAATCCCCTGACATTGTGTTTGCAGCAGATCTGATGCAATTCACACGTCAGGCTTAACAGTCAGGATTTCATGCTACTGCCACTATTTAAATGTGTTCATTCACTGCTGTTGTCAGGCTGTGACAAGCAGCATGCCTGCACCCTGTTGCAGCACACCCAGACTGACTAATCAGCTGAGCCATAATAACACTCTCACCCACATATCATTTAAAACAGGGCGCAGCAGCCTTAAGCAGTGAGTAGACTAGAATAGCATGTCCTATGGTGAGAAGACATCTCATCAGTGTGCTCTTATCTGCCATCCGGCTCCATCAGCGTCCAAAGCCTTAATAATGTCTTTTAATGCAGCCATAAGCACGAACGCTTCAAGATGCTCTTGTGATGCGGTACCCAGTATCTACTCTTGATAACAGGATTTTGCATGGCACTGGCTTCGGTATTTTTGAATAAATGTGTTAACTGAAAACACTTTGCAGCATCAGCCTCATTTTTGGTTTTTTTTCTCTCTGATCTTTCCGCTTTTTAAAAAACTTTTTTTTTCTACTTTTATTGATCCCCATGGGGCAATTCTTCCTCTGCATTTAACCCATCCTAGCTGTGTAGCTAGGAACAGTGGGCAGCCGCTAGTGCAGGGCTTGGGGACCAACTCCAGTTCTTCTTTCCATTGCCTTGGTCTGGGGCACAGACAGGAGTACTAACCCTAATATGCATGTCTTTTTTTTTTTTTTTTTTTGGGACCATTATCCATTTCATCCATCCAGCCATTATCCACACCGCTTATCCTGCTCAGGGTCGCAGGGATGCTGGAGCCTATCCCAGCAGCCATTGGGTGGCAGGTGGGGAGACACCCTGGACAGGCCGCCAGGCCATCACAGGGCCAACAAACACACACACATACACTCATTCACACCGAGGGACAATTTAGTACAGCTGATTCACCTGACCTACGTGTCTTTGGACTGAGGGAGGAAACCGGAGCACCCGGAGGAAACCCACACAGACGTGGAGAGAACATGCAAACTCCACACAGAGTACGACCCGGGACAACCCCCAAGGTCGGACTACCCTGGGGCTTGAACCCAGGACCTTCTTGCTGTGAGTCAACCGTGCTAACTAACCACTGTGCCACCGTGCCCAGATTAATGTCCATTATCCATTTCAGGCTCGTTTTATTTTCGATTTGAACTTCTAAGTTTTAGTTGCCACTGGTTCTCTCTTGATTTGATTGCATCCACTTGAAGGGGTGGGGGGAGGACGAGGGTAGCACTTCCCACACCTGCCTTACAGTATAGGTAGCCTATTGACAATTGGGGCCATGTAACTCCCAATCAGATGGGGTGTTCCGACATCAAGTGGTCCACGGCCAGCGGGTCACATTTTTTTTCTACATGCTGGCCGGCCCCAGATGCCAGAGCTGTTAGATTGCCAGTCCGCGCACACACATGCACGCATGCACGCGTGCGCATGCGCACACACACCTACCCAAACAGATGACAACAGCTCTAGTGACCACAGCCATCTCTAGGCAAGACAGGGCTCCCAGGTTATTCACACACACAATCACCCTGTCACCTGTGTGAGGGAAATGGAAAGGGTTAACACTTTCATTCATTCATTCATTCATTCATTCATTATCCAAACGGCCTATGCTGCTCTCAGGGTCATGGGGATGCTGGAGCCTATCCCAGCAGTCATTGGGCGGCAGATGGGGAGACACCCTGGACAGGCCGCCAGGCCCATCACAGGGCCGACACACACACGCCTAGAGACAATTTAGTATGGCCGATTCACCTGACCTACATGTCTTTGGACTGTGGGAGGAAACCGGAGCACCCGGAGGAACCCCACACAGACACAGACAGAACATGCAAACTCCACACAGAGGATGACCCAGGATGACCACCAAGGTTGGACTACCCCGGGGCTTGAACCCAGGACCTTCTTGCTGTGAGGTGACCGTGCTAACCACTGCTCCACCATGCCACCCTAGGGATTAACACATATACTTTCTAAATTAATATTATATGACAAAGCCAAACTTGGGAATGTTTGAACACACTAAATGATGAGATAATAATTCTTAAAAACATTTTAAATTATTTTTGCACCTAATCAGTTCTCAAAATAAATGAGTAAATAAATAAAATTAGCACATGCAACCACTGAGTCAAAACACACACACACACCTGATTTCAGTGGCAGGTGTGATTGGCTGTTGGGGTTGGTCATGTGATCTATCATGATCTTCACCACCTCGTCTGCACACACCACCTGAACAACAGATTAAGAAAAAGAGTCGAAGAGGTGTGAAACACCGAAGCAGAGGTAAATAGTTCCCCAGAACTGAGGAGGGTCAACGCAATACTTCTAGTGAAAGAAAAAGCATTTCTTTTTTTTGAGAGGGGGGGGTTCCCCCTTTCCCCCCCCAATTGTACCTAGCGAATCATCCCGCTCTCTGAGCTGTCCCGGTCACTGCTCCACCCCCTCTGCCAATTCGGGAAGGGCTGCAGACTACACAGTAAAATCCTGAGTGTTAATTTCACTTCCTGAGTGTTAATTTAACTCTGAGAGTGTACAAATGGACAAGTGTGTGAGTGTACAAATTTAACTCTCGGAGTTAAATTAACACTCAGTTTTTTACTGTGTACCACATGCCTCCTCTGATACATGTGGAGTCGCCAGCCGCTTCTTTTCACCTGACAGTGAGGATTTTCACCAGAGGGACGTAGCATGTGGGAGGCTCACGCTATTCCCCCCGGTTCCCTTTCCCCCCCGAACAGGCGCCCCGACCTACCAGCGGCGGCGCTAGTGCAGTGACCAGGACACATACCCACATCCGGCTTCCCACCCGCAGGCACGGCCAATTGTGTCTGTAGGGACACCCGACCAAGCCAGAGGTAACACAGGGATTCGAGCCAGCAATCCCGTGTTGGCAGGCAACAGACTAGACCGGTACGCTACCTGGACGCCTGAAAAAACAGTAATGAGTTACTCTTAGATCTATTGCACATGTAAAGTCTATCAGAGTGGGTGTTCTTGCTCTCTGTGAGATATTAAACGTGAGTAACCTCCAGAAAGAAGGAAATACCAGTATGAATGAAATGAGGAAGCCCCCTGCCATTTCACAGTTGGTTGTTTGTGAACACTGACCTTTGACCTCTTGGTTCCAGGTTCACCATGAATACCTGAATAGAAAGAGGAAACACAGCATCTTTAAAAAAAAACCTCCACCAATTCATTCCTCCTCTACCCATCTAGGACCAAGTCATGCTGCCATCCCCAATTATTTGCCTGTCCACTCCTCCTTCTCTCTCTTCTTGCATCAGTCTTCCTCTCCATCCATCCTGCCAACTCTTCAACGCCCGCACACACACACACACACTCACACACACACACACACACACACACACTTTACTGAAGGCAGAAATCCTTCAGATTCTGCTCCCATCAGCCCTTCCATTCATCAGCTCTCTTTCAGTCTCACTCTGTTTCTCTCCTCCCCCTCACACTCTATGGCAATCTGTGTATGTCTTCCTCCGTCTTTTCTCCTCTCTCCCTGTCCATCAACCCATCCCATTCGGCTATCCATTTATCTCTCTCTCTCTCTCACCCAGTCCAAGCTCCATGTCTCCAGGTGGTAGGTCAAACGAAGGCTGGCTGCCAGGGACAGCGCATGGAGATAGACTCACCCCCAGTGTGCCTTGGGAAGATAAACAGACACACACACACACACACACACACACACACACACAGAAATGCCACACGCAGACAAATACATTAAAACACCCTCATAAATACACTAATTAACAATGTATGACTAAAAAAACGATGAGGATTATCGTGAACATTATAATGGATGGTATCCCATAATGCACCAAACAGTAAGGAAGGAGATAACAGTTAAATAGACCTACCAATTCCCTTCAATGTCTCTGTTACCTTGGAGACAATCTGGTCCAATGTGCAACCTTCCTCTGCTAAGGCACCTGCCAGCTGACACACAAACCACATCAGAGTACGTTTAAACAGGCATGCCAGTTATGATCATCCTGTATGTCAGTGTGACGTTCTTGCGCACAAAGGAGTTGTTCCTTCACCTCATTTGACCTCGCAACACAAAATATGATGGTTCACCTTATGTATGAACACAGTGCCACATAAGCCCCTCCTCCCAGCCTTGCTGGGTTGGTCAAAGGCACAGTCGTCCGCAACTATCACCATGTCAACCACGACGCCGCGATTACGGGCCTGCTCGGCAGCCAAGCCGAAGTTGAGTCGGTCGCCGGTGTAGTTCTTTACAATCAGAAGGACCCCGGTGGCTCCTGCGGGTGCAGGTAAGAGGTCAGAGCAAATAAATTAAACAGCAACCTATATAGTGGCACTACACTGCCTGTCTTTACGCTGCAACAACTTGGCCAACCATTTCAAGCTACTACCTATCTGCTTTATTGGCTGTGTGTAAAGCATAGTAATATTAGTGGTAAAAATATATTGTGTAGCCAGCTGAATAGATTTCTCACCATAGTAATAATAGGAAAAATGTAATGTATCAAAGATTTGAAAAGGAAAAAGCTGAAGTGTGAAAAGAGGAGATCAGAATTGGGACAGATCTCAGTTACTTGACGTTCCCAGACGACTCATGAATGTGACCAAGTCACTTCTCTTGTATGCATAGTAACATGCTTACATTATAGTCCACGACACAGTATGCACACAAACACACAATACCTGCATTGTGCAGACAGAGGATGGCAGCCAGGATGCTTGCAGGAGGAGGAGAGGCAAATACTCCACCTGCCACTGCTGCTGATAGCATACCACTACCAATATAACCTAGAACAGATAGATGGAGGGAGGGAGAGAGAGAGAGAGAGAGAGACAGAGAGAGAGAGAGAGAGAGAGAGAGAGAGAGAGAGAGAGAGAGAGAAACACACACACAGAAGGGGGGGCAGACATACAGATGAAGGGAATAGGGTTCAGAGACAGGGAATAAAAAAACACGTAAATAAGATGAATTCGTAAAGAAATTCCATCGGTAATTTATGAAATTCAGACCTCAGTGTTAATCGGTGTCTGTGTGTCTGCATGGAGCTATGTGTCTTACCTGCATGTGCTGGCTCGTGCCCCGAACCACCTCCTGAAACAAGGGCCACTTTACCCCTGAGGTTCTCCAAGTCTGCTCGGACCACAACACGGTGACCATTCAGCAAACACAGATTCCCACTGGCCCTGACGATGCCATACAACGCCTCATCTACACAGCTGTCCACCGCGTTTATCAGCTTCTCCTGCTCAGAGGAGACAGGCAGTTTAAAAGAACATCTACTGAATCGGACAGAGGACACCAACAGACTCAAATGGAGGACATATCCTGAATCAGATAGAGATCATCTAACGAATCGAGAGCATCTAACAAATCAGGTGGAGGACATCTACTGAATCTGACAGATGATCTACTGAATCAGATCGAGAACATCCACCAAACCAGAGAGAGAACATCTACCGAGTCAGACAGACGGCCGATTCGAGCTATACTAGTTGCGCATGTCCAGACTCCAGATGTCTTTCATTTGGGGCTCGTATGCGAGTGTTGAGGAATTTGCACGTTTGTACGACTGTATCGCTGCTGCGTGGCATAAAGGGCATTAATGTGCAAATTGCTGTCAACAAGAGTTGTTGAATTACGTCTGCAAAGGAGGTAGAAGAAATTTTTGTATGCACCCCCCGTTCCGTTATTACTTGATGGACTATGATCTGTTGATAACGACAAACAACGGACGCTGCTAACTAAGCCCTGCCACCGTCATACACCATGTCAGCACTTTATTTATCAGAGAAACGAAACGATCAGTGCGTATCCATGCCCCGTGTATACTGTAGCAGCAACATTATCGTCAGCGTTTAAAATAGTTTTTTTTTACCTTCATTTTCACGCCTTCTTTCACGCTTCCGATAGCTCTGGCACGTTGAACTTCACGCTAGACATCCAGACACGCCCACATGTCCTCTTCCGGTAGACAAAGAAAGCTGGACAGGATCTCAAAAAGTGGACTGGAGTGGAGATACGCTCGTGTGCGTTCTCGTGCTCGTACTCGCGGTGAACCAAATTGGGGGGAGCGACACAAGAAACCGCTGAAACCGTTGTCATGTAAACGAATGATGCCAACGTCGGTAACCGTCTAACTTAAGGTTACTGACGTGATTCGTTTGTTATTCTGCTTTTGCGGTGTATCATTTCAAAGCTGTAAAAGTGATGAGTCTATCTTTGTTTTCCCGGTGTAGATAGATAACGGCAGAACACAAACTGGGACACTTAAAAAAGTTATTTATATATATTGTCTATGGTAGGGTGCCAATTGTCACTCTCGACTGAGTGACATAACTGTGAAATTAAGCTGTCATTCATTTAATGATGGACTCCATTGGGACCCCCCTCGGGGTCATAGGTCTTAATTCGGGAATCATGACATCAGATGGGGCGGCACCGTGGCGCAGTGGTAAGCGCGGTCGCCCTCCAGTAAGAAAGTCATGCGTTCGAACCCCGGGGTTGTCTGTGTGGAGCTTGAATGTTCTCCCCCTGTCTGCATGGGTTTCCTCCGGGTGCTCTGACATGTAAGTCAGGTGAATGGGCCATACAAAATTGTCCCTAGGTGTGAATGGGTCGAACCTGTGATGGACCAGCGGCCTGTCCAAGGTGTCTCCCTACCTGCCGCCCGATGACTGCTGGGATAGGCTCCAGCATCTCCGCCACCCCGACTGGGATAAGCAGCTTGGATAATGGATGGATGACATCAGATACTCAACACTTCGGGCTCTAACCAGCGCAGTGCAAGTGGCCAACACATGGGCGTGTTGGTCTTAAAATGCGGTGTGGTCAGGCGCATTGTTGGTGCATCGCTATCTTGAGGCAGCGGGAAGCAATTGCGCCATTGAGCAACAAAAACCGCTCGTTTCTACAGCTTGCCGAGTCCGCCATTTAAATAGCTATGCGCCAAGGCAAGCGCATTCGGCTTTGAAAGTTCATGGGAGATTACACTCTGATAGGTTCTATTCATGTTACGCCCAAAACACAGCTACGAATAATTAGGAGACTAAATTCAACTCCTTTGCGCCCAGATTATGTGCTGTTTAATTAGCTGAAGAGGATTTGGACACGCCCTAAATGCGCTTGTGCCACGCGCTTTAGACCATGCGCTCTAGATCGTTTACCGCGATCTCAATCTCAATACATGACTTCACGAGAAGACACAAACGCAAGTATTGCAAATTGTGTTATGATCGTTTTTGCACCTGCAAAATAACTTGAACCACGGGCTAACACCTGTCCGTTTTGTTGGGGAAGCTCCTTTCACAAAGATGTTGCGCCGGCAGCCGTAATCCTGTACGCACCGTGCGTACGGGGATCTGTATGCACCGTGAGCTATTAGCCAGTGACGTCAACACCAATCATCGTCCTTCAGATGTATTTGCGTCCAAAAAACAAAAACAAAAACGAACAAAACCATTTTTAAAAAAAGTACAGGATTACGACTGCCGGCGCCACTGTAAACAACAACGACCCTATAGTTTCCTTTGGCTATTCATATAATCCCCTTTGTTCTTTGTTTTCTCATGCTCATGACGAAGCATACAAATACAAAAAAAAACAACAACAAAGGTACAAAAGAACAGATGTACTTTAGATTACATACATTACATGCTCAAAATATTTGGGATGCAGGTGTTTTCTTCCTTATTGCAAATGTGAGTGTTTAACGAGCTAAGGATTGTGACAATTCTTTTAACTAGTGGTTTACACTTGGTCTGTTAGTGCTTAAAAGATGTTTTGTATAAAGTAGGTTAAAAACTGTCATTTCTTGTTTCTAATGACAGTCTGTTGGGGGGAAAGACCTGAAATGCACCGTTCAGGGTATAGTGGTATTTTCTCATTGGTAGAAGATGACGGACTATTACCCCCTCTTTCCAAAACTCTTGAATTTTAATTAAAATCCCGAAGGCAACGAAAATGGGTTGCCTTCTTTGTCCCACACAGGCCGGATTTATTGGCATTACAATGTCTCGGTGTAATATCTTCTTTGACAATCTGATTGTCAAATACTCGTGGGCAAATACACTTGCGATATGTGCAAGTGAAGGATTGGGACTGGCTCAGAGTTACACAAAACAAAACAAAAGAAGGAAGACTCCGTTCACCCGGGCTGTCGTTCACGTTTGAACAAACGAACCCCCCCCCCCCCCACACACACACACACACACTTTCTTCCACACGACGCACAGAGCCCGTTGGTCCAGTCCGGTCCGGCCGAGTGCGCAGGATGGCGGGCGTGGAGACAGCCGCCGAACACGAACGGATCCTGCGGGAGATCGAAAGCACCGACACCAACTGTATCGGCCCGACCCTCCGGTAAGAAGCTCTGACGACTCCCAACGAGTTTCTCCTCCACCACAGCGAAACTTGAGGCTCAAACGCGGCCGGCGTTAGCCTCTCCAACGCGAGAGTGAGCCCAGTTCGTTTAGCCGTTAGCCTCGATTTAGCAACTCCTCCGGAGACCGGGGCTCGCCTCGGAACTTCAACCGAGCCCCCAAGCACGGCTTCGGTTTAATGGGAGCCAGCTAGCCACGGCTAATGAGCGTCAAAGCTAGCTAATTGACATTCACGTCACCGTTTCCAGAAGCCCCCCCCCCCCCACCACCACCGGTAGAGCCGAGGCGAGCCTGTCCCGGACGGCTAAAACTCTGTCTGGGTGATTGTCGGCTTGTGCTCGCCTCGGCTCCGAAGTTGTCAACTTGTTCGCCGGACCTTCGCGTTTGTTAGCGCTAGCTAACATGCTATGTTAGCAGCGCAACAGCTGAGTGAGTGCGCCGAGGTGCGTCAGGGAACCTAGTTAGTTAGCTTAATTGGAGCTGATAAACGAACATTTGCCTGTAAACTATAGTTAAATCATATGATTAAATTATGCCTTTAATTATACTTTGCGCTTTATCCTTAAGTCTAACTGCTAAACTTTTATGTTAAACTATACTTGCTGTTTAATAATATACGACACTGATATACTCTGCTAATATGATCACAATATTATACTAATAGAAAGTCGTAGTCATTTTATAGTGTATATGCTAATTTAACATCACATATGCTCTTTATGCTGTATACTACATGTACAGCATATATACTGTATACATATACATTATACAGTTTGTATCCTGTAACTATATGTATGTAAATATCAATGTATATTCCTCCCCCCCAAAAAACTATGAAGCAGTAACAGTTTATGTTGTTTGCAACCAAATGAAGCACAGGGAGTGTGTAGTCAGTCATCAGACACCATCACTGGCTCTTTGTGTACAATGGATGTTCAATTCAGGTCAAATCTTTACTGTGCCCCGAGGAGAAACAGGCTCAGAGACTAAGACACATCAATTAGTCAAAGTTTATTCATATAGCTATTTTGCATGTTTAAAACGCAATGATCTTTACATTGTGGGTGTGTGTGTGTGTGCGCGCAGATTAAAAAAGGTAACGATAAAAACAATCAGACAGAACACAATACTAAATGGAACTAAAAACTAAACCTTAAGTAGTGAAGTATAAAAACATATTAACACAAATGACATGAATGACATTACATCATACATTGTGCTGATGAACATCGTAATGCTGCGATGCCTTCGATGATAACAGCTCTCTAAGGCCCGTTTATCTAACAGCACTTGCTAATGGAGACCAAAGCCGCGTTTACACCCAAAGTACCCGGAACTTTTAGTCCCAGGAACTAATTTTCAAGGAACTGGAAGGTTCCTTCAGTCCACCGCGTTCCTAGTTCCTGGGGAAAGGTCCTGCAAGTGGAAACGTGGCTTAACTCAGGGTGCTTTCAGTATGACTTGTGAAAATGACCTTAGCAGTTGGTTTTGGGGATTTTTACCTGCGCCGTGACGAGAGGGCATTTGTGTACATGTCAGTGGATGATATCTAGGCGTGGTGATAGTGCCAGCCATGTGGTTTCATATCTCGTTAAGGTTGGTTTTGAGGCGATATTGAGTTGGCGTGGGACCATATTTCTGTTTGGTATTCAGATGAATAATCTAGTCCTTGTGTTTGTTTTGGGTTAAAATCCTTGAATCCTAGCTTACTTTTTGTTAGCAGTCTCTTTATTTGAGTAGATTTTTCTTTTTCTTTTTTTCTTTAGCTGAAAAGGTGAATGTCTTGTTTTGAAAAGAGAAGCATTGATTTCAAAACTGCCCCTTTTCTACCTTCACTTTTAGAAGACATTTGCCAGTGGGACAGTATTACCATCATTGTTTAATATTACATTACATTACAGTCATTTAGCCGACGCTTTTATCCAAAGCGACTTACAATAAGTGCATTTAACGTAGGAAATCAGGAAAACTACTAGTCATCAGAGGTCATAAGTGCATCTTCTCCCCAAACAAGCATCTAAGAGCAAAACCAGTGTTAAAGTAAAAGCGCCAGAAAGAGTTTTTTTTTTAATGAGTGAATACAGTAAGTGCTAAGAGCAAGTAACAGGGTAGTAGTTCTTGAAGAGGTGAGTTTTCAACCTGTGCCGAAAGATGGGCACCACAGCTGTGGTACTTTTTAACTGGGTTGGTACCCTATTGCTAAAATAATACAGGAGAAACACTGGTGTATAGAAATGACTAATGAAGAAGATAAGATGACCTTGCTGACAGTCTTTACTGTGTAATTGTCCAGAAAGGAAGTAACCATTCTTAGTGTGCATCTCTCCATCAAGGTCTCATTGTCTCATTGTACTTATCTTTCTAACTGTCACTTGTTCTGTTTAACTTTGTTTCACTGCCTCCTCATAGACAACCCAATTTTGGCTCGTTATTTAGACAGTTTAGTTGCGTAATGTACCCTGTGCATGTGTCACTAGACAGTTTGTGTGATGCCTCATGTCCACACCATTGATGTTTGGCCCTGTGGCCAGTGACTCAGGCAGACAGGATCTCTCTCTCTCTCTCTCCTCTCTCTCTCTCTCTCTCTCTCTCTCTCTCTCTCTCTCTCTCTCTCTCTCTCTCTCTCTCTCTCTCTCTCTCTCTCTCTCTCTCTCTCTCTCCTCTCTCTCTCTCTCTCTCTCTCTCTCTCTCTCACTCCTCCCCCCCCCCCATTGAAGGTAGATGGAAAGACATGCACACCACTGTGATGTTCCGTCTTTTCATGCTTAACCCTTGTAAGTGTGGCTGTGTATTTCCACTTTAACCTTCTCACACACAGAGATACACACTAAAAGTATAATAACTGTTATATAGTATACTTGCTACTACATTAACCTAGAAAGCGATGTTTCTGCCTAATTAAGGGAAAAAATATATACAGGAAGGCTAGAAATGGCCAAAAATGTAACTGTCAGTTACTAAAATAGACTGTAAGTGTGTGCGTATGTGTGTACAGTATGTGTTTGCAAGCAGATGTCATTTTTGTTTCCTGTTTTGTAAACTAAATTCTACCAGAGTGCAGTAAACGAATTTCTTTTAGCACTTGATAACCAGAATTAGCCCACAAGAGTTGAAAAGCTTCAACCCCTGATATTGCCAGCGCATGTTCTTTAGATATTACAAATGTTCTGAAAATATTCCCTGTAGGTTCTCAGTTTCAATGCTATGGAAACCTGAGGATGGGCCACATGACAGTGGTGAATAGGATTTCTTTAGTTGTTGTTTTTTTTTGTTAAGTGTCAGAGTTTTAGCTGTAGCAGGGAAATATGGAAACTGTGAGACCCTTTGGCCAGTAGTTTGCCTGTCAGCAGTCAACCTTTTCTATTTTAAACAAGCACAGCTTCTATATAGTCCAGTGGCGCATTCGTGGTAATGACGTAGTTCTTTCCGAGTGCAAAAAGTGGATTGTGGGAGCTGTATGAAAATTCATAGTTTCGGTAAAATATGACTCCCTGTGTGTGTCTGTGTGTGTGTGTGTGTGTGTGTGTGTGTGTGTATATTCTGCAGCAGTAGTGTGCAGGTCCAGGCTGGCTGCAGCATTCCTCTCACTGGTGTAATATCTCAGCTTATATATATGACAGGAGCAAGTCTCATCAATCAGGGAACTCTTTAACCAGCCCTGTTCACCGTGGGCTGGAAATTCTTAGGCATTGTGTGTGTTTGTTTATTTCTGTCCGTATCCATGTATAAACACGGTTAACATGGTATTTCATGGACATAAAATGTTAAATAAAAGAAGCCTATAGATAAATTTCAAATAGCCTACATCTGACTAATCACACGCCTTGGACTACATGTGTTTGTCTTAGCGTTGGTGGACAGCCTGTGGTTTGTCCTTGCATCTATCCATTCATCTGTCTCTCCTATATTTCTATTGCAGTCTATGCATCCCCCCCATCTTGCTGTAGCTGTCTTGTACCTCGCTATTCTCTGTCATTTGTATTGATATGGAGGAGCGTTTTTATTTTAAATGCCCGTACCAGACCAAAGCCACCTGATCACCCAGTCTTTGCTACAAGACTGCCTGAAGGCTGGACTTTGTAGTCTGGAAGTGCACAAGACCATATTTGAAATTCTTGTTATTTGGCACCAAAGTAGTTCTCCCAACCAGATTCCAACATCAGGTGCTGTCAGGTGAAGAAAGAGAAGGCAAGAGAGATGGATGTTTTTCTCTGGGTTTCCGTCTCCTATTATGCTGTCTGTTTATCTTGGCCTCCTTCTCTCCGTCACTGTTCATCTCCCGATGGTTCCCAACAGATTGCCCCCTGCAGCAATAATATTCTCATCAAGAGTAATTTACCTGCAACACTCTACATTTCTCTCTTTCTCTCTCGCTAAGGCTACAGGAATGTTGTGGTTAGAAAGGATAGACAGACTCTTTTCTTTTTTGAGAGTAGTTGTTTAAATTTGTATGGAAAGAATCAGGTCCAGGTAACATTTACTTATAAAAGGAGAAACGACAACATTTTCAGCCCTGTGGTAAGACTTCAGATGGTCATGGTTACTGTTGTGACAGCCCCCATAGAGTTGCCTGTTCTGTGTTGCTTTAACCACACAAGGACACGTTTTGACATGGGAACATTTTTCATTTGTTTTCGACCCCTTTGTCTTATTCTGTTGCTTCGTCGTGCAACTCGGCCTCAAAATCTGCCCAGTGTGTGATGGTGTGGGCAGCGCATTGAGGGAGAAAGTCTATCAGCATGAAGACTCGGGGTCATGGCCCCGGTGTGGTAAGCATTTGACCCCGATGATGTGTCCTTAAGCAGAAAGTGACGTCTTCCTTACAGGAATGAAGAATGTGTCAGATTATCTCTGGGATTTGCTGTGCTTTATTCCCAGGTAGCATCGTATGATAAGTGTAGGCTAATTTAATCAGTGAACTCCGACAACACAGTGAAGCTTATCACCGATACTGTGACTAAGTCTTCCACCTGTGTGTGTGTGTCTGTGTGTGCTCGACCCTGTATGTTTGCAGTGTGTGGCTGCCAAGTTGCATCTAATTTAGTCATTAATGACAGGCTTGGTGTGTGCATGGTGTCATTATGTAGATTTATACACCCTTACTTATAGTCCTCTGATTTGCACAAGGAAGGCATCCTTAAAAGAAGCTATTAAATTCTTAGCATAGGAGATTGTGTGTGCATGCTTTTTAACAGTGCTGTGCTAGCAAGAAAGGGAACAGCTTGTCACAAACTCGCCACAACACACACACAGGCACACACTCTGCTGAGTCATCAGTATATTAATATACACACACACACACACACACACACACACACACACACTCACTGATCATAGTATGTATATTTGAAATGGGTTTAAGACCCTATTTAGCCAGCTGTCATGCAGTCAGCAACTTGTCCCGAAGATTTCAGACACACACACACACACACACACACACACACACACACACGCCAGCTTATTTACACAGCTGCTTGTAATGATGATGTAACCACCATCAGTTTTCTTATGCTGAATTTAATCAACTCACACTTTGTGACTCTCCAAGTCAGATGCAACCATTAATATAGTCGTACTCCTCCATCAAGCCCTCACTCGCCCCTTTTCATTGTATTTAACATGATTTACAAGAAGGGAATAGCTTCTTTATTTAAACAAAATTTCAAGAAATAAAGATCCCCCTGAGTGCTGAAAGGCCAGACCAAGGAAGCAACATCGTAATAAACATGTAACAAATGCATAGCAAGCAAAACAAAATTGTAGTCAAGCAACATGAGCCATACAAACGATGGAGCACATCACGCTTTCTGTATATGCCATTACTTCGTCCATCTTCACAGATGTGTTTTCTAACACTCTCATCTTTACATACTTCCTGGTGTGTGCCTCCAGATCCCCTGTCTTCCCCTCTGTCTCTCTTTCTCTCTGTCACTCTTTTCTTTTAGGAGTTGGGGTGGTATATGTGGGTTTGTGCAGTGTGCTCATACTGTACAATACTTATGGTGCCAAGAAGCAGAGCACTTCATTAAGAAGAAAGCGTCTGTCTCTCTCTCTCTCTCTCTCTCTCTCTCGCTCTCTCTCTCTCTCTCTCTCTCTCTCTCTCTCTCTCTCTCTCTCTCTCTCTCTCTCTCTCTCTCTCTCTCTCTCTCTCTCTCAGTGCACTGATGTTGTGGAGTCATCTTTGTTCCAATTTATTTGCTCTATTAGTGTGTGAATGGCGTTCTTCTCCCCCTGCTCCTTCCCGATATTCCTCTCCTCTGTTCTCCCCAATATGCCCAACCCTTATCTCTCTCTGTCTCTCTCTCTCTCTCACAAAATCTCTCACTCACTCGCTCTCAATTTTTTTTGTTAGAAAGTTGGAGTATGTGTTAGACAGAGGTCAATAATGGTATATGTGGGTTTGTACAGTGTGCTCATACAGTACAATACTGATGATGCCGAGAAGCAGAACACTTCAATGAGAAGAAAGCGTCTGTCTGTCTGTCTGTCTGTCTGTCTGTCTGTCTGTCTGTCTGTCTGTCTGTCTGTCTGTCTGTCTCCATTTTGTTCTCTGTCTCTTTCTCTCAGTGCACTGATGTTGTTGATGGAGTCATCTCTGTTATGATTTATCCATTCTATTAGTGTGTGGATGGCACTCTTCTCCCCCTGCTCCTTTGCAATACCCCCACTAATACTCCCAATCCTTCTCTCTCTCGCTCTTCCCCTCCTTAATTGGTGGCAGGCAGCACCAGGCACTGGGCTCGAGAGAGGCTTGCAGGAAATCAATATTTATCACAAAAACTGCTAGTTTTAGCATACATTGGTGTCTATGGCTGTCTGGGTGAATGAAAGAATAACAACTTAAGTATTTCATTTAATGATAAGGTAGCTTGTTGTAATAGGACATCTTGAGAGCTTTTACTCTAAACCAGGGTTCCCCAATTTTTTTCTTAGGAGAGCCAGAGCTCTCTGCCCCACTGTTTGGGAGGGCCGGAGTATGTCGGTAACAGTAAATAGTACTGTGGACAACAGCAGATCTACATTAGCTGAACATTACATCTAATGATGTATTTAAATATACCATTGTTAGCTGGGTTTATTTTACATTGCCATGGCACATTATCAAAACATAATAGGGAGGTAACTAGAATTTAAAAAAAAAGATCAAACTAATTCTTAAGCATTTCAGCCATTATCATAATTTTATTCAACCATTTTAGTGCAAGTAGTGTAATACATAAGAGTGCATTTTGCACTCTGCAGGTGTTTTATGAACAATTCAACAATTGTACTACAAGAAACAAGTGAAGGAAAAGCGTTGCGAGTCCTTTAGAAATCTTACTAATTAATTAGTGACTAATTAGCAATTTACGGGAAAAGCTTCGCCTTCCTTCCCTTCTCTGACTGACCAACACATCATCAGCCAGCGCGCATAAACAAACGAAGACTTTACCTCTCCATGTTTCTTAATGTGAACTCTGGACTTGCATCTTTCTGACGAGTATGTTGGTGTCAAGGCTGCATTCTGGTGACAGCCAATCTCAGTGAATGGTGTAAATGTTTATCGGTGAGTCTTGATCTCATCGGACTTTTCAGAAGCTTCATCCTTGAGAACATTTTCTTGCATGTATAAGTGCTGCCAAAGATTGTGCACATCTTGACTGTGCATTTTAAGTGTCATTGGGTAGGGCAGCATAAAAGTCAATCAAACTGCCTGACTCGAATGCTTCTCTCAGTGCATCACAGTTTTGTAAGTCGGTCAACTCGAGCTGAAGAGATGGCAGGGCCTCATAGATGCCCGCAGCAAATGGGTACTGAATTAGACGAATGTCTTTTCCGTTGAGATTTAGCTCATGGAATCTCACCTCAAATTCCATCTTCAACATTTCCAGTGCCTCCACACACTTTGTGACAGGGAGCGGTACCTGTGGGTTCTCATTAGCTACATTTTGCATTGTAGCAGGATGAGTTAAGTTTCTCTCTCTCACTGTAAAAGCAGCTTTAGTTTCACCTGGAATGCCTTAATAGGAGAGTACAGTTCACGGATTAGTTTCCCCCTGCCTTGTAGTTGCAGATGGAGACCATTGAGACATTCTGTCACGTCAGGTAGAAAGGAAAGGTGCCATTTCCACTCTGGGTCTGTCAGCTCCGTGATGGTTTTGCCTTTTGACTGAAGAAATGCATCAACCTCAGGTAACAGCTTATAGAAGTGCTTCAAAACTCTGCTGTTACTTAGGCATCGGATTTCTGTGTGGTACGGTACATCTTTGTAATTGCACTCTAGCTCTGAGAGAAATTTTTGGAACTGCCTGTGGTTTGGTTTGTTCGCCCGGATGAAGTTTACACATAACACTACGACTTGCATAACAGATTCCCCCTAACCCACTTTGCAGCACGGCGTTTGCTGGTGGATAAGGCAATGAATTTGTCGTGCATGTCCTCGCCCATCCATCTACCTGTTAATGTGGCCGATTGGTCCCCTTGTAGAGCCAACCATGCTCAGTGCTCTGTCCGTTGTTATGCTCGCTACCTTTGCCCAGTCAAGTCCCAAGTTTCCAATAGTTTGACAAACCTTGTCAAAAACATCTCAGCCAGTCGTTGTGCCTTTGAGGTTTTGTAGTGCTGCAAGCTCCTCAGATACCTCGAAATTGGTCTCATCTACTCCACGAATAAAAATTAACAGCTGTAAGGTTTCCCGAATATCGTTGCTTTCGTCAAGTGCAAGAAAGAAAAAAAAAGTTTTTAGATTTCTCTTGCAACTGATTGTGCACATTGGCTCCCATCTCTTCAATTGTCCGTGTAATTGTACTTGCCGATAAACTCACAGAACACAGGGCATCTTTTTATTATCAGGACACATCTCCTCTGCGATTGCAGGTAAACACTGTTTTATGAACTCCCCTTCGGTGAAGGCCTTTCCATTCTTAGCTATCAGTTTTGCCACACGAAAGCTAGTCCATGGGCCTGACTGGTTCTGCTGAGCTTGCCTGAAAAATGTATTCTGCTGTGTAACTGGCACACCCCTTAGTTTTTTTGTCTTGTCTGTCCAAACTTGTTCTTGCAGATTACTATATTTAACTTTGTGTTTTGTCTCAGAATGTTGGTGCACATTTTGATCCTTGAAAACCACTACCGATTTCTGACAAGGCAGTTTGTCTAATGTGCCAGTGGACCAAAAAAAAAATGAAATTATCAGTCCACTGTTCATTAAACATGGGAGAGAGGAGCTGAGCCAGAAGGCAAAGCTCTCAATTTATCAGTCAATCTTTCTTTCAACACTCACCTATGGTCATGAGCTTTGGATAGTGACTGAAAGGGTGAGATCGTGGATACAAGCGGCTGAAATGAGTTTCCTTCGTAGGGTGTCTGGACTCAGCCTTAGAAAGAGGGGGAGGAGCTCGGATATTCGGGGGGAGCTCGGAGTAGAGCCGCTGCTCCTTCGCGTCGAAAGGAGCCAGTTGAGGTGGTTCGGGCATCTGATTAGGATGCCTCCTGGGCACCTTCCTTTGGAGGTTTTCCAGACATGTCTAACTAGAAGGAGACCCTGGGTTAGACCCAGAACTTGCTTGAGGGACTACATGTCCAGTCTGGCCAGGGAACGCCTTGGGATCCCTCAGGAGGAGCTGGAGGGCACTGCTGGGGAGAGGGACTTCTGGAGTGCCCTACTTAACTTGCTGCCACTGTGACCCGACCCCAGAGAAGCGGCTAATGATGAGATGTTCGTTAAACACCCGGCACTCAATGATCAATTTTTGTTTTCGATTAATCTTTGACATTTCCTCTGAAAAGAACCAACAATTATTAAACAAGGTTAAAAATGCTACCTGTGTCAATAGTCTTGAGGCGTAAGACCACGGCAGGAGCCTGTGCGGCATGAACGGTTGCTATGGTGATTAAACGGACATCTAAATCCGGTAGCCAGCAGAGGAAAAAATGTGAGTTTTAGGCGAAATGCACCTTGGGGCAGAAAACCAAACTAAATAAACCAGAAGGCTGAATACAGTATATCACATACATTGCTTTGGGGGGCACCCAGAATGTGGGGGCGGGCCATATCTGGCCCAGGGGCCGTAGTTTGGGGACCACTTCTCTAAACGATCGGACTGACTGTCTTGCTAAGGGTTTTTGAGTGATTGCACAGTTGGGGCCCCATCTCGGAACAGAAACATAGAAATGGATTTCAAATGTGAACACAGAAGTACACAAAACTTGGACATTTGGGGGAGTTTATTATAAATTTCTGAACATATTAGGCATTTTTGGTAATTTGTGCTTGGACCATCCACCGCAAAATAAAATGGAAATTGAAAAAAATCACTGACTTGACTTGACTTTCTCCATCACGTAGGATGAGCACTTATTCAAGTCTGTGTAGTAGTCTGTCACAATGTTAATAACTGCTAATAATGACTTGAGTGAAACACTTACTGTGCAAAAGATCTCTTATCTATTACTTACAACTTTTGAGAAATGCCGCAGGTTTAGTGGAACAATTTATCCTCACATCATCAGAAACGGACTACCAGTAATCTCAAGATTTCCTGTTGTGTTTTGTTTTCACCTGCCCTTGTTTTTCTCTTTTGAGACCAAGCTGCAGTTTCAGGATCAGTTGTTAAGGGGGTCTTTTATTTGAATAGTTGTGTAGTGATGTATGGACAACAAGAAGCTGGCACAACAGCTGAGTGAATAGAAATAATAATTAAAAAAAGTGAACTGTATTCATGTTATTGAGTAAAGGGGCAATTATATCATATATATATATATATATATATATATATATATATATACATATATATATATGGGGTGGATGCATCCATAGCATTACCTATAGCTCAACTAGCCTGCAGTGATGATGTCGTCAGAGAGAGGGAGAAATGATGATGATGAAAGAGGAATGTAGACCTACTCGTTTCCCCTATCGAATTAATCTCTTCATGGGGGTGATGGTGAGATGAAGTAAACTGAGCTCATGCTGCATTCAGATTTCGACTAAACTAATTTTTAAACTGAACCATTCATTGCTGTTTTGTCTTTTTCCCTTCCTCTTTTTCTCTGCGTCATTCATTCATCCATTAGTAAACCCGATTTTTATGATTTCCTTGATGTAATAATTTATTCAGCAGTTGCTCCGTCCGCCCAGCCGTCTGTCCGTCCATTTGAACAGGCAAAGCTGTGACTGTTTGCTTTATAAGTCAGTGTTTGCTAAAGGGTTGTAATGCTGGAGCAGCGTATGATGGACTTTGGAAAACGCACACACACACAAGCATAACTGTTCTTGTATTGTTTTTTACTTTGTTGCTCTTAATATTATTGTGTGACCAACCTACTTTTTAAGAGCTTCATACGTGAGACAGAAGGGACACACACACTGACTTTGAGGTCCATAAATGGAAAAGCGTGTGTGTGTGTGTGTGTGTGTGTCTTTTCATCAGACTAAAGGAAGCTATTTCTGGCGTCAGACCTTGTCTATTGTACAAGTCGGGCATTTCCTTGTCAACAGAAGGAAGGGTGGGAGTTTCAGGCCATGTTCAGGTGTGTGTGTGTGTGTGTGTGTTGTACTGTGTTTGGAAGGGAAAGGACACAGGAAGAAATGACCGCTAGAGCGTAGGCTAGTTTACACACGCTAAAGTGGAAAGAAAAGACACACACACACACACACACACAGTTTCTCTACATGTTACCTCCTTCTAAGATCAATTAAATAATATTTAATGAAATTTGAATATGCCAGTGTTTTTTTTAAATGCTACACATCAAACAGTATCAGGAAGAAGCGTGACGTTATGAACAACAGTCTTACACTTTTTAACTCCACATTTGTTGTCTTTGTTTCTGAAGTGGTGTGATTGTGCTTTACAAACACTGAGTTCATACTGCGTAGGGTGTCATTTGGGCATCCAAATGGGGCCCTGGAAGCTTAGATATAATTCGAGGAACTAAAAGGTTGTTTTGTATGAATCATTGGACGGGTCGGTGAAATCTCCTCAGCCAGCAGTTACAACGGGAGATGCTCTTTCTAGCTGCGAATGTGAAGCAGGGCTTTGCTGAGTGTTGTCAAATGCCACCCCCTGCTGGATACTGTCGGAACACACCCGTTTCAGTCCTTCGTGCTGTTTTTCTTCTTTTGTCATGTCAAGTCAAGTCAATTTTATTCGTATAGCCTGATATCACAAATTACAAATTTGCCTCAAGAGGCTTTACAGCACCACAACATCCTGTCCTTGGACCCTGGCGTCGGATAAGGAACAACTCCCTCTTCCTTACTCTTTTCCCTCAGTATCTGCCTCTGTCCCACCTGCTCACCTCTCACCCTTTCTTGAGTAATCACTAATGCTACATACTTGTGTCAGTGCAAACATTATGAACTTGTTCATCAATGGAGCACAACAAGCTTTCAAAATAAGCACCATGATTGTCTCTTACCTCTGCCTCTCTTTCAACCCCTTCCCCTCTCTCCCAGGTCAGTGTACGATGGTCACGAGCATGGCCTGTTTATGGAGAAGCTGGACGGAAGAATCCGGAACCACGACAGAGAGATCGAGAAGATGTGCAACCATCACTTCCAGGGCTTCGTTGACTCCATTACAGAGCTGCTGAAAGTACGAGGAGAGGCCCAGAAACTCAAGGTGAGGAGAGTGATAAAGAGATGGAGAAATGGTGAGAGATGCTTTATTGACATTGGAGCTTAAAGTCCTGTCAAAAATGACATTTAAATTCACAACTTTGTGTTTGTGAATGGTCACTTCGGTTGGATGTTCAAATCTCCCTTTGTTATTTTGACGTAAAGGTGTGCGTCCTGTAGAGGTTGATATCATGGATATAGGAGGTACAACTCTCGCTCTGCTGACTCTCTAAACTATAAATCTGACTCCTAAACTATAAATGTAATGTGATCACTGGGTGAGGCTTTTGACATGGGCTGGAAGGTGTTTGGAAACACATGACCGCCAATCAAGTGTTATTGACCAGATTATGGATCTATGACACAATATGACGGCATCTCTGCTATTTTTGATCCATTTTCTTATTTACACAACAATGAAATTCTAAGAAGATTTTTGTTGTCTGGCTTTTCTGCTGTCAATTTATTTTGTCTTTGTTCAAGTGTGTTTGATTTTGTGTATGTGTGTTTTTCAAGACAGATGGTGATATGTTTGAATTAAAGAATAGTGAGAACACTCTGAAATGGTTTCCCCCCCCTCTCCCTCTAGAGTCAGGTGATAGAGACCAACAGACGTCTCCAGGATGACAGCAGAGAGGTAGGGCAATTTGAGTGCTGTTTAGTCATGCTGCCCAAGCAGGGCTTGAGCTGCTCCACATTCTTTACCTGAGACTCATGTAGATACATAAAAGTCTCTCCCCCTTTACAGCTCCTCAGCTGCACGGATGAGTTGCGACAGTGTCGCCTGCAACAGAGGAACATTGCTGTCACCATAGACAAACTAGCACACTGTCTGCCAGGTAAAAGATACTACTAAACACACACACACAGAGTCACAGTCTCTCTTCTCTCTCTCACACTCACTCACTCACTCACTCACTCACTCACTCACTCACTCACTCACACATACGCATACACACATAGTCTACCAGATAATGTACGCCCACCCAACACAGGGCTCGTAAAGCTCACATGACCATTTATTTTTTGTTTTTGTTTTTTGTTTCCGCAATTCACTGTCTTCCTTCTTCCACAATACAAACACTGAAACATCATAAGCCACAAACATACAGCATCAACCAGTGGTCGGAGGATGCAATTGCAGGGGTCCCTTGCACACACTGACTGGAGCATATGACAGTAATCTGAATGACAGGGTTGACTTCATCACAGATTACATCACGTTTTGCATATCAACCACCATCCCGGTCAGAACAGTGAGGAGGTATTCCAACTTAAAACCATGGATCACCCCACATTACACACAGACTAAAGGAGAAACAACAGGATTTTCACCATAAAGACTGGATTTCCCTCAAAGCCATGTGAAAAATGACGTCAGGAAAGCCAAACTCTGATAGAAGGAAAAATAAGAATTCAGCAAAATGAACACCAAACAGGCTTTTCAGAGGGTGAGGATACTTACAGGGACAACAATAAATCTAACATACCATCACTCGCTGACCCCGCCTCATTCACAAGAGATCTGAACATTTTTTTTTTGCCCACTTTGACACCTACAACTGCTCCGAGTGTTGGAGACTGCTAAGGTCCCTACCCACCCCTGAGCAGACACACCCCACCCTCTTCATAGAGGAGGACGTCCGGCAACAGCTGTCGAGGTGCAAGCCTGGCAAGGCCCTGGATACAGATGACATCCCAGGACAGATGCTCAAGACATGTGCCATGGAGCTTGCCCCTGTCTTCCGCTCCATCTTCACTGAATCGGTTCAGAATGCATCAGTACCCGTTCTTTGGAAACATCCACCATCATACTAGTCCCCAAGAAACCTCCCTCCTCTGAGCTGAACCACTACAGACTGGTAGCACTCACCTCCATTGTAATGAAATGCTTTGAGAAACTGGTGTTAAAATTCTATCCTCCCTGTTGTCAGCCCACAACTAGACCCCCACCAGTTTGCGTATAAAGCTAAACGAGGAACAGATGATGCTGTGGCATCTCTCCTCTATAACCTGAACTCCCCTGGCCACTATGCCAAGGTTCTATTCATTGACTTTAGCTCTGCCTTCAACACCATACAACACTACCAGATGTTCAGCAAACTCCACCTTCTCAAAGTACCCCCTCCCCTCATTCGCTGGGTGTACAGTTTCCTCAGTAACAGACCCCAGGCCGTCAGGGTGGGCACCACTACATCATCCACCATCATCACCAACACCGGCCCCCAAGGTTGTGTTCTGAGCCCCTTCCTGTATACCCTCTTCACTAATGACTGTCACAGCCCTTCCCCCATTACAGAGTATTTCAAATATTCAGATGACACAGCCATGCTCTCTGCCATCCGGAAACTCTGGGCACTCTCAAGCACTCTCAATCACACCCCACCTTCTGCTCCTCCTGTATAGGAGCATTATATAGAACCCATCCTCCTCTACTGTTCTACATGCTACTTCACCGTGCTCACTGTCACAAACAGGAGCAAACTCCTCAAAATCACACACACTGCCTCCAAAATCATCAGTGTCCCTACTTCCAAACTCCCAGCCCTCGTTGATTCTGCCACCACACGCATAGCACTCACCATAGCACATGACCCCAGCTACCCCCTGAACTCATACTTCACTTTATTCCCATCTAGCCACAGATACAGATCTCTGTTCTGTAAAAAAAAGCACACTACAATAAGAGCTTTTTGCCTTATGCCATCACTGCCCTCAACAAACTGTAGCAATTTACACTTAAATGGTCTGTTCTTGCGATTGTATTGTGTTCCTTGTGGCTATGTATTTCTGTAAGTCTGGTTGATTGAATGTTCCTTTAATTGTTCTTGTGTGTGTACAGACTGGCAACAAATTTCCTGTAACGGAGGACAAATTATCTATCTATCTTGTTTCCCTCAGAGGTCAGACATGGGGGAGCCATAATATTACATTATTTTTATGGTTTGAGACAGCAGACGCTGTCCAAAGCCTCTGTTAAGGGTGAAAAAATAGGGCTTTTGATTTTGATTACATCATCTTTTAACTCCAAATGTTCTCAAGTCTTTTTTTTTTTCTTCATTGTTTTTCCCCAGTCCTGGAAATGTACAGCAAACTACAGGAGCAGATGAGGGCCAAAAGGTATGTGTGTTATACAGTCTTATGGTCTGTCATCTGCCATCTTCCTGTGACCCAAGCGACTGACTGGTAGATCTGGTTTTATAATTCTAGTGTAGAGAAGATGACTGTCTTGGTTGTTTAGATGGTACGCCAAGGAGGGGAGGGGAAATTTGTTTTTATTTTGGTGTAAGAGTAACAGACTTTTTAAAGCATCCATGGCAGTACAGAAAATTCAGATTTCATTCCTAACTTGATTTCTTCATTTTTGCAAACTGCACGTAGTGCTGTTTATCTGCACCTGAGTAAGATGTTCACCCCATTTACTGCTAAGTGGCAATCAGAAGATGCTGGTATTTCTGCTCAGCAAAACTTCACAAGTCTAATGAGACAATGTTAATGTTTGTCAAATCAACATTGGTGAAGCCACAGCCCTCATTTCATTTTTAACATGTGCCTGCACATTGTTTTTAATGACAATAAAATTGAATTGAATTGAATTGAATTGAATTGGGATTTTCATTCCCTCTGTAAATTAGACAGCTCTTGTTTTTCATTCCTCCTGTTGACCAGCAGGTGGAGTTAAAGCACCAGAGATGTTACCGTCACTTCTTATTTCAAAGGAGTAATTGAATCAGTTTTATCAGCCAAGTTCTGTTTGCACATATCTGGACTTTGACCCGATAGTCCACTTGACACCCGGACGAAACAATGCTGCCAAGTTAAGAACACTGCACCATGCACGCTGGCTAAATAAATGTTGTGTTTGGGGCTGGAAGTAAAAGCCACTGATGGACCAGTTTGGAACTAGTTTGGTTTCCAAGTGGATGAAACCACAGGGAGGGGTATGGATAAGTGGGTTTAAACAACAGGGAAGCGAAAATGACCAAGTGACCCCATCAATTTAGTGGACATTCAGGCACACCACTGCCAACTGATGAATACTCTCAGTCGTTGTGTATTTTCACTGATTTCAATAATGGAGGGCACCACAGGATAGCCTTTGTATGAGGAAATGCCATACTCCACTTTGTGTGTGCTGGATTACTTGACAGTTCAGTGTATGTATATTTATGCATAATTCTTACTTGTTCTTAGGTCTATTTATTCATCTATTTAGCATCATAATGTGACTCGGATTCTTCTGCCCACATCTCCTTTATTATTGACAGTTCTGTGTTATTGTAACGCAAACTAATGTTGTGGCATTTGCTATTAGTTTAAGTATATTCATTTATAGACAGTTGTTTGTTTTTACTACCTGTACCTACTATTACCTGTTACGATTACTTATATCTCCTTGTATTAAATTATATCTCAGCCTAGTAATTTCATGAGGTCATCCTTCAAACAGTGCCTGTGATCCCCGGTGTGGCCAACCTGTCAAAGTGCCTTTGAGCAAGATACTTTGTACCTGGTTGATGCTGCACCAGAGGGGGGAAAGAGATTTATCTGGAGGAGTTAATGCAAGTTTATGAAATCATGTCTGTGTGGTTTACTGGTTCAAGATAATCCTCTGGAATCTGAAAGTTGCTTGTTCGGTTCCCAGGAGGAAGTCTGTGTCTCCTTGTTAAAGATTCTTTTGCATAAGAATCTTTGGCTCTGCCTGTGCCAAAGGGCTGTTGTTTATTGAGCAGTATGTAATTGTTAAAATTAGACAACAGTTGTGGTATTCCTGTAAAAAGCAAATGTTGTCTGTGTTAATGCTATGTTTGGATGTTATTGTACAGTTTAAAGCAACTAAAGTGGACCTTCACACCTGGGTGACAATTGAGCAGACTCTTCTTTGCTTATTTAGCAGTATGTTGTGTGTTTGCAACACATGTTATTATTCCTCTGTGTTTGTAGGTACTACCCAGCATTGAGGACCTTAGAGCAGCTGGAACACACCTGTATGCCCAGAGCTGGCCAGTATCGCTTCTGCTCCATCATGGCCGATAACATCCCCAAACTAAGGATCCACATCCGAGACACGGCCATGACGCAACTCCGTGACTTCCTGGAGAGCATCCGCAAACACTCTGACAAGATAGGAGAGACCGCCATCAAACAGGTATACACAAGTACAGAGACACACATGTGCTTGTATGCACAGATATGGTCATGATACACATTGGAGTCTTGTAGGAGAGCATTGCAAAGCATTTAGACAAATTAAGTGAATGATACACACACACACACACACACACACACACACACACACACACACACACACACACACACACACACACACATGCACTTAAACTCACTATCAAAAACTGGGGACTCTTCATCACGGCACAAGTACCCTGGCTAGATATTGGATATTGCTGATAGACCTTTCATCTTTATCAACTAGGAAAATCTTGGATGTTTTTAAATAAGGTGATCTCATTCTTATAGGTTGTTGTGGGCTTTAAGTCCCATGGTGTTTCAATGTGCAAATTTTCTGTTAGTTTTTTTCATTTATACAAATTACACAAATTCCTTCATTTCATTGTCCGCTGGATGTTCCATGATATGCAGATATCCTTAATTGACACATTGATAAGGACCGCACATAGAGACATCCTGCCTCACTTCTCTGCCCACATTTCAGTTGTTTTTGTTCTTCTTCTTCTGTCTCTTTCTTTATCACACAGACACACACAAACAAATACTCTTCCCTTCTCACACGCAAACACTTTCGCGTAATCACTCTTTCTTTTTGTGTTAATGAGAAGCAGCTTTAGCCGTGTGTGTGTGGGGGTGTATGGGTGTATGTATGTGTTGCTGCTGGTTCCGCTGTCTGTAAACAAGCATGTAAGTGCAGTAGGAGATACTGACACTTGTCCACACACAGACACACACACACACACACACACACACACACACACGGCGCCAGAATATCAGAACTTACCTCATGGATTCTCTGTTTTCTAAGGCCGGGGAAATTATAACATGTCCATATGTTTTTGTCTTTTTTGTTGTCTGTTTGAGGTATCCATTGCTCAAAGTGAGCTATCTTGTTTATATCATCTGGGGAATGTAGCTCACAAGAGAGCAACATGAAACACTGGGAGAGGGGGAAAAGTGGGATTTTTATTTTGAGCTCAGTGAGATAGCAGGATGAGACCGGCCCACAGCCACTGCTATGTCCTGAGTAACTGAATGATCTTACTGCAGAATCACATTTTGTCAGACAAGAACTCTGGTGGGATATTCGGCATAAAATGCAGGACGAGACGTGACACTAAAAAGTAGAAAATCACAATTGAAAAGGCTAAGAAGTTGAGGGAAATCAGGGATTACTCGGTCTCTCTGTAGAGTGCAAAAAAAAACAAATTTGATCATTTAAAATATTTGCAGCATTCAGGAAGCCAAAAAATACTGTGAAGATTTTATCAATTTTGTGAAGAAAAAAAATTTTTTTGTGAAAAGATTTTGTGAATAATTGTTTTCAAATCTTTAAGGCTCAATGGTTTTGTTTTGATTAAGCAATTACTTAAGTCTATGACATATGAAAATAATGACAAATGCCCTTTACAAATTCCCAGGTCCCAAAGTGGTGTTTTACAACGGCTTACTTGGTCGGACTAACACCCCAAAAAACCGCTTAAAGTATTAATTTTATTATGACATCAGTCAGAGAAAGGCAAACAAATCTTAGCATTTGTGAAGCTGTAACCAGCAAATATCTGGCATTTTTACTTGATAAGTGTCTAAAAATGATTATTCAATTACCAAAATTATAATATAAAATTAACCAAAATTATAATGATAAAAAGTCCTTTGCATCTTTATCGCTGCAAGTCTTTTATGAGGTGGTCTTTCAGGTTTCTAGGTGGATTTGAAAAAAGGGTGTCCTCAGCGTGCAATCTCCTTGGGCGGTATCGTTCTCCCTATTTCACCCAGTCATGTGGCCGTCACACCGGTGGTTTCCTAGTAGTTTTCCTAGTGTCCGCTAGATGTCAGTAGATGATAAGTCCCAACTGTAATTCAGTCCTTTGCCTCGAGAGTAAAGGGTTGGCCGAGAGGTCTTTCAAGCTTCATGCTTAGGATCCCCACATTTATACAGGCGACCTCCACGTGCAAAAAATTTACACTATGGGTCCCCAGTTGAGGAGGGTTTTGTTTTACAAGTATGACAATTTGTCCCCAAACTACATTTTGAGTACCTCGAGAGTACATAATCCACATGCAGTTGCTGAAGAAGCTAACCACAACTCTACCTGATCACTCATCACACGGGAGGTTCTCTCAGCTATACGTGTACAGTGATGCTCTAGACTGACACTGAGGGGCTGGGAGCCATCTTGAATGTGGTTTTACCGAATACCGAGTGTAACCTGGAGACAACAGTGCTGCTGTTGCTGTGTGTGTGTGTGTGTGAGGGAAAGAAAGGGCATGATTCTTCCCTTTATAATCTTTTCTTCATCTTGTAGTCTTTCACTTTTAATTAGTTTCGCTGTCCGCCTCTTTCTTTCTCTTACTCACACACACACACACGTATACTGACTCATTTGCTTTCAAATGCTTTCTCTCACGCTCTTCCCTCCCTTACCTGTCACCGTGACCGTCTTTCATGTTCTGTTCCCCTCTTTTTCTGTCACTTTTTTCTTCTTCTCCCCCTCTCTCTCTCGCTCTCTCTTTCTCTCTCTCTCCCTCTGATATGTTCTGTTCTAAATTAGCTCTAGCTCTCCGTACCCGGCTGTTGTAACGTCGCCCGACCGAGGATGTGAAAATAAATAGAGAGAGAGAGAGAGACGGATGAATGGGCTCACAATGGAGCTATTGTCTGCTGCCACATGCCCACAGCGGAGGAGAAAGAGGGAGAGGGAGAGAGAGAACAGGATGGACGGGAGAAGAGTTTGCATGAGAGAAAGGGAAAGAGAGGGAGTGAGGAGAGATAAAGAGAGTGGGAAGGGAGAGCAAGGAGGATACAGGGAAAGAGCGATTGGTAACAGAGAGAGAGAAAGATGGATGAAAAGGAAACTGGGAGAGGTTGAGAGGAGGATGACAAAGATGGTCACAGCATAATAGAGAGCCTTCAAGACTGAGGGACGAAGAGAGGGCTTCCATGCCCTTCAGTCAATCATTTCTTCCCTTTCTTACCTGTCATGTGTCATCGCTCCTTTTCTCTTTTTGACTCTTTCCGGTTCTCTTGCTGTCACAACACATTTCCCTCTCTCTCTCAATTCAATTCAATTCAATATGTGCTTTATTGGCATAACATACGTTTGTGTACACATTGCCAAAGCATGCAAAACAACAACAACACAATACAACAATGATTATAATAACAGCTACAACAACAATGATTATGATATTAAACAACAACAGTAGCAGTAGGTGCTCTCTTTCTCTCTCTCTCTCTCTCTCTCTCTCTCTCTCTCTCTCTCTCTCTCTCTCTCTCTCTCTCTCTCTCTCTCTCTCTCTCTCTCTCTCTCCATCACCACTCTCGCTCTCTCTTTCTCAGTCTCTGTCTCGCTCATATCGCTCTCTCTTCAATAGGGAGAGTTGGGTTCTGTGCTTCTTGCTTCTTGTGGGTATTCAGTAGTCACCTCTTTTGGACGGGGACACACACACACACACACACACACACACACAGGCTAATAGGAAACAGATTGCTTAGTCTGTGAAGTAGAAGAAGATTGATTACCTATATCTAGTTACTGAACACACACACACACACATACATATGCGTGCTCACACACACCAAATGCACATACATACAGACAGACTCAGGGTGGCAGAGGGCTCATGCTGGGTTGGTGTATCAAACCATCACGAGGAGAACAAAAATAGAATTTTATGTGTGTGTGTGTGTGTGTGTGTGTGTGTGTGTGTGTGTGTGTGTGTGTGTGTGTGTGTGTGTGTGTGTGTGTGTGTGTGTGTGTGTGTGTGTATTGCTCTTTGCCTGCCAAATAATGCTCCACCTTTCACTGCTGTAGAATGTCTGGCTCTCCGTTTGACTGCCACAACATGAACCATACACCTTCCCAACCTTAGTTTGGTCACCTTGTAACTATTAGGTAATATTATTATTGTTATTATTATTATTGTTATACTCTGTTCTAAGAAACAGACACACACACACACAAACGTGTAACATTTTTACATCTTAATATCTCTTTACATTGAGGAGGACTTAAATGAATGACTGTTCATTATCCAAGGGCTAAAGTTACTAGCTATCCCTTGAAAATTTTCTGAATTTTTTAAATTCTTGTGTTTGATAATCAAGGAAACCCACGGCACAGTGGCCAAGTGGTTACCTCACAACAAGAGGGTCCTGGGTTCGAACCCCAGGCCGTCCCAGGTCCGTTCTGTGTGGAGTTTGCATGTTCTCCCCGTGTCTGCGTGGGTTCCTCCGGTTGCTCCGGTTTCTTCCCACCATTATAAAGGCATGCGTGTTAGGGTTAATACTCCTCCTGTCTGTGCCCTTGAGCAAGGCAATGGATGGGCGCTGCAGCTGCCCACAGCTCCTATACAATAGGATGGGTTAAATACAGAGAACAAATGTCATTGTAACCTACAATGACAAAATAAAGTGGCTTTCATTTTACTATTGGTCGCTATTTCAATGTTTTTTCCTACCAAGGAATTCGCTGTCTGTAATGTCTCATCATTTAACATTAGTTTAATGTAGGGAGATGTCATTATATGAAGTGGATCTCCTTTTCCAAAATTGAGGGGGGAAATCCTACCACCATTACACTGGCTCTGCACTTATAATTCCTTAAATCCTTTTCAGAAAAAAGCAAGGACCCGAGTTTTTCACAAATCATCACAACTTCACCACAACAAACAGTCCACTCAAACCACTTGTCAACAACCAGATCAATGCAACTTTGCTCTTTCACTTGCAATTTTCATCAGCCTTTAACACTCGCACCGCAAGTGCACAATAGGACTCCGCGAGTTGCCTTGAAGTAAGTCAGAAAATCCAGCCGGCACGTATTTAATGTGGACTTGCCTTGTGGTACCGCCACGATGTAATATCGACTCATTTCTGAAAATGTGGACACATGTTGCCCTAAATGCCCATGTGGCGGGGCATGGATCCTGCCTCTGTCTCTTCCTCTCCCTTCCTTCTTCCTGTCCTCGTCATTTTCCTGCCGTCTGCTCTCCCCTGCCTCCTATTTCTTGTCTTTTCAGCTCCTGCTCTCTCTCGCTCAACCCCCGTACATATCCTCCTTCATCGCTCCTAATTTCCCTCCTCTGCCAACCTTCTGCTCTTCCTCCTCCTCTTCCCATTCTTCTTTTTTCCCCTCTTCATCCCTCCCTCTTTCCCCTTCTCAGCTATTCTCTCTCTCTCGCTGACGCACATACCCCCACTTGAGCCTCCAAGCGTTGTGTTGAACCCCAGCAGGGAAAAAAAAAGGCCCCTACCTGCGAGGGGGACTTGGTGGTGTGTGGAGGTCCAAGAATGAGTCACAGAAGGGTCAAGGGTGGTGTGTTTGTTTGTTTGCGTTAGTTTGAAGGAATGAAGGGTGGGTTTGAGGGTTTTCCCCTTCAGGCGTGACACAAAAGCAAGTCCCCAGGACTCGGCAGCTCACACGCACACACCTGTTGAAAGAACATCAACAAGTCTCGCTCGGACATTAAGTGAAATTATTTGACGTCACTACTGACGTGCATGGTGAAGATGTTGACGTGTGAAGCTTGGGGTCCGTCAAAGTAAGGATGTATTGTATTTTATCAATCCCCCCCACCACCACCACCACCTTCTCAGTTCTGTCTTTATTTTTTTCCAGCAGCATTTTCTGTCAAGACTTGTCTTGAGTTATTTGCATATGTGTGGAACAAACGACCATTGAGATTCCTGAAGGATCATACAAAGAAGAGTGCTCCAGATAGCTCCATTGATGCCGTTCTCCCACGCCACCTACCAGCCGTCACAGTTGAGCTTCCCATTGGTTCTCCAGTATTTGCTGCAGCTAACAATTATTTTCATATCGACTAATCGATTATTTTTTCAATTTTTCTATAAAATTTTTGATTTTTTTGATTTTTGATACACTTTACTAATCCCCGTAGGGAAATTACACTCTGCATTTAACCCATCCTAGCCATGTAGCTAGGAGCAGTGGGCAGCCGCCGTGTAGCACCCGGGGACCAACTCCAGTTCGTCTTGCGATGCCTTGGTCAGGGGCACAGACAGGAGTATTAACCCTAACATGCATGCCTTTTGATGGTGGGGGAAACCAGAGCACCCGCAGAAAACCCACCACAGACACGGGGAGAACATGCAGACTCCACACAGAGGATGACCTCGGAGGACCCCCCCAAGGTTGGACATCCCTGGGGTTCAAACCCAGGACCTTCTTGCTGTGAGGCAACAGCGCTAACCACTGCTGCCCAAAATGTCATAAATAATGACAAGTAGCCCTTGCGACTTCCCTGAGCTGAAAGTACAATGTTAAAACTGTCAGGTTAGTCAGACAGCAGCAAAAGAAAACCCCAGGTATTCATTTTATAGTGAGGTCAGTCAGAGAAAAGCAAGCACATGTAGCCAGCACATGCTCCTACTTGATAATTGCCTAAAACGGTTGATCGATTACCAAAACTATCATTTTCTGTCATTCAAATAATCTACTGCACCTTGCAACACTAGTTCATAGGTTATATAGACACAATACACAAGCTTTATCAGAGAGGACGTTGTGTTGTTGTACATGATGTCGCCTGCTCTCTATGAGAAGAAAATAAAATGGCTCGTCGAGTAGGGGGGGATATTTGTGTGTGCATATGCGTTTGTGTCTTTCAGTGTGTGTGTGCATTTGCGAGTCTTGTCAGTGTGTGTATTTGTAACTATGCGTGTTTGCTTTTCTGTGCATGGGTGTGTACACAGATGTTTGTTTTTATGAGGTTTTGTGTTTGTAGCATGCATAGGTGTGTGTGTGTGTGTGTGTGTGTGTGTGTGTGCACATATACGTGCACCTGTGTGTGTCTCTGTGTACACATTCATGTGTGTGTATACACGTGTGTGCGCGTGTGTGTGTGTGTGTGTGTGTGTGCGTATCCCTTCTGTACAAAGGGGAACACGACTTTCCACTATTTTTATTTTCTTTTGTTGTTTAAAGTGACTCATTACTTTGTAAGTACACACGTGCGTGTGTGTGCATGTGTGTACAGACATGAGATCAAAGATGGTATTGTCTTCTGCAAACACACCGATGTTGTACTTGTGTGGGTTCACACACACACTCATTCATACACGAGCACGCCCGGAGCCCGTACACTTGTTTTTCTCATTAGCAGGCCCATTAGCGGGTAACACTGGTATTGACTGGGCGGCTTCATTTTATTTGACATCCCGGCTGACGTCCTCGTTTGACTGATCTGGTCGCACAAGCTACGTGCAGGTGCCCTCGTACAAAGGACACACACACACACGCGCAGTCACGTACAAGTTCAAAAGGACCTAAGCGCAGGCGGACCTGGGCGTCAATGGAAAGATGCGCTCACTCCAGCGTACTCAGACTAACTTCTGTGGCCAACATTTTTTTTTTCTCTTTTCATATTTTCATTTTTCCCTGCAATGAAAGGCTGTAGTGGCTTCGCCGCCCTGTGAGGTATGCTTGGCGTGGGAATGGACGTGGAAGGCTCCATTTTTGGAGAGTGAACAACATCCGCTCCCTTTCAACCCACCTCTCTCATGAGCGCCTTTTTCCAGCTCGAACACTTTGCCGGCCAAGAGAGCGTGGTCCCCTTTTCACTTACGAGACCTGTTTGTTTGTTTGTTTTGAGATTTGATTGTGGAGGTGGCATCATGTGTCACTCATTCAGTCAGCCGGCCGTTATTTATTTCATTCCCGAGTCTGGAGACGGAAAAGGTGTGTTCTTGTGTTCTTTCTATAAATGCCATCAGATCTGAATGGTTTCTTTTTTCCTTTTTCCCGTAGGGGGAAAAGTTGCGAGAAAAAGTGTTCAGTGTCTTTTTGTTTCTATTTTTTTCCTCCCCTTTTCCTCCCCAATTGTACCTGGCCAATCACCCCCGCTCTCCGAGCCGTCCCGGTCACTGCTCCACCCCCTCTGCCGATCCGGGGAGGGCTGCAGACTACCACATGCCTCCTCTGATACATGTGGAGTCGCCAGCCGTTTCTTTTCACTTGACAGTGAGGAGTTTCACCAGGGGGACATAGCACGTGGGAGGATCACGCTATTCCCCCCAGTTCCCCCGAACAGGCGCCCCCGACTGACCAGAGGAGGCACAAGTGCAGCGAACAGGACGCATACCCACATCTGGCTTCCCGTCCGCAGACACGGCCAATTGTGTCTGCAGGGATGCCCGACCAAGCCGGAGGTAACACGGGGATTCAAACCAGCGATCTCCGTGTTGTTAGGCAACGGAATAGACTGCTACGCTACCCGGATGCCCTGTTTCTCTCTTTTTGACCTGATGTCTGTGTCATTGAGTTTGCATAGGCCTCCCATTCATTTGTAACTGGTGATGTGTAAGCGGTTCTCCATTCTCTGGTCACCAAATATTCTATTGTCTGATTTTAAATTTTTTTTTTTTTTTTGCCATTTCTAAAATCTACCCTTTTATCTGTTTGCTCTTTTATCCCTCGCTCCTCCACATTTTTCAGTTATAGTTATCCAAGACGCTTCGCTGACATAATGTCACGATTCTCTCGCCGCCAACGCACCGGTGCAGAACACATTACCACTGCAGCTCATCTTACGCGGAGCAAGCGCACACGTTATGTGAAGTCAGGTTGTCTCCATCCCGTCCCCCTTTCTCTCTTTCCTTCTGCTCCACTTGTCGTTTCGGTCAGGTCAGATTAAATTCAGGAAGCTTTACTGGCGCAGGGGATTCGGAGGCATTTCCTAAACGTAAACCTTCCTACTCACCTCTCGCAGGTCTGTGCCGCTGACCTTCTTTTCAGCTTCTTTCCATTTCCTTTTTTCCCGTTCTCCCTTTCCTTTCTTCTTCTTTCACTCTCAGGTAAGGGCGTTTTTGATTGCTTCAGCATATCATTTTTAAGGGGTCACCTTGAACAAACCTGGTGATGAGTGGTTTTCTCCCGGTTTAACAAACCCCATCCTGTTAGCTCATCGGCCCGATAATTAAGAAAAAAAAACTTCCCTGAACACTCTCCATCTCGGACGATGGTCCCGTCCGCATTGAGAATGTTTGTAGAGCAGATGAACAGGCCGGAGATGCATATAGGCCCTGACTGTTTCTGTTTAGCAGGACCAGTTAATCCTTGTTTTCAAGGCAATGAGTTATTTTTATGGATTATCGGAAATGTGGGGTTTTTTTTTTCGCTTTTCTCCCTAATTGTTCTTGGCCAGTTACCCCATTTCCCGAGCCGTCTCGGTCGCTGCTCCACCCCCTCTGCCGATCCAGGGAGGTCTGCAGACTACCACATGCTTCCTCTGATACATTTGGAGTCGCCAGCCGCTTCTTTTCACCTGACAGTGAGGAGTTTCACCAGGGGGACGTTGCACGTGAGAGGATCACGCTATTCCCCCCAGTCCCCCCCCCCCATCAAGCACCCCGACCAACCAGACAGGGTACTAGTGCAGTGACCAGGACACATACCCACATCCGGCTTTCCACCCGCAGACACGGCCAATTGTGTCTGTAGGGTCGCCCGACCAAGCTGGAGGTAACACGGGGATTCGAACCGGTGAGCCCTGTGTTGGTGGGCAACGGAATAGACCGCTACGCCACCCGGATGCCTCAGATTATTTTTTCCCCCCCTCTGGTCACTACTGCAACAACTTTGGTCATGTAGAGCTGAAGTCCTGTCAGTGGTGAGACATTTTTCCTCACTGTTTAGATGTCATCATGGGGTACAGCACCTGAGAAAACGATCCCTTACAAGTCATGCGAGGTAGTAAACGAGCTATTGTGCATATTAGCCTTCTGTGGCTAATACGCAAGCTAAAAATCATGTCCACGAGGACAAATTAAATCTTTACTTGCAAAAATGTAATTTAATTTATTAACTTTCATGCGTTAGTTTTCAACTCGACTGTTGTTGACCCAACTCCCACAGTCCTCTACTCGTACTGAGAAACCACCTTTCTTGTATAGTCAGAATTGATCGAATGTGTACCTGTTTAGGTAACTCGGCAGAAGCACTGAGAGGGTTTGTCATGATATCGTGTGTGTGTGTGTGTGTGTGTGTGTGTGTGTGTATGTGTGTGTCTGGGTGTGTTTGTATGTGTCTGTGTGTGTTTGTGCGTGTGCATGTTTTTGTATGCACCCATTCCAGGCCCAACTGCAGCGCTCCTTGGACAGTTCTGTCTCCGTGCAATCGAGGGCCCTGATTGGCCGACGCACCAGGAAGGAGACGATGGTTGGGACTGGGAAAGAGAGTGACAGACAGGGCAGCAGCCCATTGTCAGAACAAGACTTTGGGATTCTGGATGTGGAGGATGAGGAGGAAGATGAGGTGACAGAACCTCTCTCTCTCTCTCTCTCTCTCTCTCTCTCTCTCTCTCTCTCTCTCTCTCCCTCTCTCTCGTTGTCTCTCAAGCGCTCACCCCCCTCACGTACACACACACATATATCCCATACAAGTATTTGACCCGTTTGCTTTCCATCATGCCCATTTCTTTTACTGAAACTTTAACCTTCTTCCATCTCCACATTGCTATTTTCTTTTTACTACATATCTCTTTCCTCTCCTCCCCTAATGGAAACATTTTTGGCGTGGTCCTCGTGTCTTCCCGAGGCAGACAGACATCCCCCTTCCTAATGGTGTGTTCCATCTGTCCTGCAGTTAGCTGTCATTAGGGCCGGCTCATTGTACTGGGCAGGGAGGGGGAGGAATTCAATGATGCTTATCACCACTTACTTTTTGATTGCATGTAAAAGGTTTTACCTTTATCACACATGCCAAACCTCCCCTCAAACACACACACACACACACAGGTTTGAGTTTCAAGAAGCCCTGAACGTCCAGCAGTGCGAGGAGCGAACCCTGACACCGACATACTGCCAGCAGCGATAACAATGAGATCCTTTATTGATCCCAGTGCTGTCGTCAGTGCATGGTTTGTCATTTCCCCTCTTCTGGAAGTCTGAAGTTGCAGGGCTCTGACTCCTTCTGGTTTGCCACCCAGTTGGTGTCAGGAGTTCACCTCGTCGGGGACCAGAATTCCTTCTCTTTACAGCCATTGTTTTTCGCACGCCAAGGACGCAAAAGTACAAATGAAAGTACGGTTTGACGGGGCAGAGCTGAACTACCCCAACGGAGCCGGCGATGGGGTCGTAACCCCTGCCAATCGGCAAGGCGACTGTGGTGCCAGCCTCCCCTAGCTCTGTTCCTCAGCCTTGCCAGTTTTGTTTTGTTTTTTTGTCATCTCTCCTCTCTTCAAATGGTGTTCCCGTTGCCCTCTGCTCACACATCTCGTTCCTCCATCTTTCATCTGTTCCCTTCCCTTGTTCTCCTTTCCTCTTTTCCTCACCACCTTCTTAATGCCAGGATTGCTCTGACCCCATTGGCAGCATGTTCCCGGAAGCACCTGCTTCTTTCCTTTGCGACCATGTTTGCTTTCTTTTTTAATTTCCAATTTAATGCCTATTTTTCCATTTCTGTTCACCTTTTCACCGCTCCGACTTTCCTCATGGACATCAACAAAGCTTTAATGTATCCATTTTCTCCTGCCCACTCGCTCCTCTCATCTTTCCCACTCTCCTCTAACCTCCGTTTTCCTCTTGTTTCATTCTCTCCTTTCTTCCTCGCCTCCTCCCTCAATTCTCTCTCTGCTTTTTCCTTGCCCTTATTTTCCTCTCCTTTCTTTGAACTTTTCTTTTTTCCTTTTCACCTCTCCCTCTCCTCCCTCTTTGCCCTCCTGTCTTTCTGTTTTACTCTTCCCCCTCTCCTATCCTTCCTGTACTCCCGCCCCATCCCTCTCTCTCTCTCTCTCTCTCTCTCTCTCTCTCTCTCTCTCTCTCTCTCTCTCTCTCTCTCTCTCTCTCTCTCTCTCTCCTTTAATGTCATCTGCCCAGTGCTTGTTCAAGGGACTCTTGTTTCTTTCTCTCTTTTTTTTAACTCTTGGTGAAGTTTTCTAACATGCCCTCACTTCCTCCCTCGCTCTCATTCGTTCCTAGCCTTTGATCTAAACCTTGAACTCACCTCTCTCTCTCTCTCTCTCTCTCTCCCTCCCTCACCCTCTCTCCCTCCATCCTTAATTTCTCCCTCTTGTCCCCTATTTCATTCTCTTTGGGTCCTCTCCTCTTCCTCATCTCCATCCTCTAATCCCTCTGTCCTGCCCCTGTGCCTCATCATTTCGCCACTCCACTCTTTCGTCTCCCACCATCTCGTTCAGATACTGGTATTTCACTTACTGGTGTTTCTCTTCCACCTTCCACGGACTGTTTGTTGTGATTGTTGTGTGTCTGGGCATCAGATCAAAGCTGCATTGTTTTTCCAGGGATTTTTGTTTTGTTTTTCTATAGAGGGCACAAACTTTGTGTGTGTTTTTTCGGGTGTGTGTGTGTGTATATGTGTGTGTGCGCGCGTGTGTGCCCTGTTGTATGTGTGTGTGTGTGCCCTGTGTGTAGGCGTCAACTTTGGTAAATTGTTGATGTGTTGTTGTTCAGAGGACAGAGGATGTGGGTAAGGATGCGGAGGGGGGGGGTGGGAGGATGAACAGTCAGGAGTAAAGGGATAGAAGGATGGAAGGGAGTGAGCGAGGGAGGCAGAGGTCAAAGCATGGTGGCATTGTTTGAAGTTATTTCATAACAATGAGGTGTTCATGAATAACTCGCTCTCATTCATCCCCTCTGCCTCTCTCTCTCTCTCCCTAAGATCCCTCTCCTTCTCTCATTCTCTCTCACCTTCTTTTTCTGTCTGTCAGTTGCAGTTCAGTTCAAAGGGCTCTACAGCGCTGATATTTGACTTATCTTGCCAAAGCAGCTTTTGAAAAAACGCAGATGACTAGGAAGCAAAACAATGGGGAATGATAAGTGATGGCACTTTTTTCCGGCTCCGTTTATGTGGCCGTCTCGTTTTTGACTCCCCGTCTCAGCCTTCCTCCTTGATGTTACGCTCTGTCTCTGTCTCTCTCTGTGTCTCACTGGGTTTCTCTTACTTTCTCAATTTCAGCTGAATTCAAAGAGGCTTTATGGGCATGGCTGTAGTCATGTACAGTATGCTAAAGCACATTGTATGACGTGGAATTGTCAGTATAGTAATATAATCAAAATACAATTTCTCTTTCTCTCTGTCCGTCTCTCTCTCTCTGTCCGTCTCTAGGTTCCAGGTGCCCATGAGCTGGTGGATTTCTCTCCGGTATATGGCTGTCTGCACATCTACACTGTCTTGGTGAGTCATTATCGCCCTTTCTTCCACCATCTCTTCATTTCCTCTGCGCTGTTTTTCCTGTTTGTTTTTTTTTTAATTATTATTTTATTTCTTCATCTTCTCACGGTGTCTTTCCCTGGCCTCTCTCCTGCTGTCCTGCTGTCCTCACCTCTTCTCACACCCTGATCTGTACGCTTGATATAATTTCCACTGTTCGGGATACCCGGAAAAGGTCACTGTGTGATTGAGTCATGAACTTTAACCTTTTTTCCAATGTGCCTCCACTCATATCCCCGCTCCCCCACTGTGCACCTGACTTGTCACCAAAGTAGCAAGCCTCTGTGCTCTAGATCACCTACTGTCTTGCCAGGCCTGTCAATCAAGCATAGATCAAACCAAAAATACGCTGACTGAAAAATTCATAATGTAGTTTTTGATAAAAAATAAAAAATAAAAAAAATTCCGGTTTCAGTTTTTCAGTTTGTTGCACATATAATCCATGTTAGATGAACATGACTAAAAATTAGGAGTACTTTGCAAAATCTCAATAGTTTGTAAGATCATTGTTATACTGCACATCTTAGAGCTATGGCTGTGTACAAAACACAATGATCAAGAAGGAATTATTGGTTTTGTCAAACATTTTCCTTCCGTGCAGATATCATTCCATCCATTATCTTAACCGCTTATCCTGCTCTCAGGGATGCTGGAGCCTATTCCAGCAGTCATTATGTGGCAGGCGGGGAGACACCCTGGACAGGCCGCCAGGCCATCACAAGGCCACACACACACACACACACACACACACACACACACACACACACACACACACACACACACACACACACACACACACACACACACACACACACACACACACACACGCACACACACACATTCATTCCTAGGGACAATATAGTATGGCCAGTTCACCTGACTTACATGTCTTTGGACTGTGGGAGGAAACCGGAGCCCCCGGAGGAAATCCATGCAGACACGGGGAGAACATGCAAACTCCACACAGAGGACGACCCGGGACGACCCACCAAGGTTGAAATACCCCGGGGCTCGAACCCAGGACCTTCTTGCTGTGAGGCGACCGCGCTAACCACTGCGCCACCGTGCCACCCTCTGTGCAGATATTTAGTGTTAAATACGTTGCAGGACAAAATAAACAACTGGCACTGGGCATTGATAACAATGGGGTTGTTCATGTAAACATTCAAATTAAGATCTTAATGTGATGGGAAGGTAACGGGGAGAGAGGGGGCCAAGCAAGAAAGATGGAGATCTGGAGGTGGACAGAGACAGAGAGCTAAAATTTAAGATGAAGGTAGGAAGAGAGAGAGAAAGAGAGAGGGCTGAAGAGACAATTGGTGCAAGAGAGCATTTGTAAATGTTTTATTTACAGACCTATATGATGAAGTGAGAGCAGGCCTGGCTTTACTCTGAATAAGCTGCAGCAGAGGTGTGTGTGTGTGTGTGTGTGTGTGTGTGTGTGTGTGTGTGTGTGTGTGTGTGTGTGTGTGTGTGTTTACAGGCCAGTAGTGGGAGATGTGACCAGGCCACTACAGTCAAAGGGTGGGCTGTTTGAGTTCCTGGTCTGTGCGTGCGTGTGTGTGTGTCGGGGGGCTTTCTGCCGGGGCACAGGAAGTGCATGAACTTTTCACAGGAAGGAGAAAGTGAACAGGGGAGAGCAAGGCAGTGAAGGGGGTAAGAGAGGTTAAGGAGAGGGTAAAGGGGTGATGAGAGAGTGAGACAGAGAGAGAAAGCACAATAGACCTTAAGAGACCATAAGAGAGAGGGAGGTAAAATGGTAGGGGAGAAAGAAATGAAGGAAAAGCAGAGATGGAAAAAGGTCAAGCAAGGTTAAATGATGGAGAAGGAAAGGGAGAGAGGGGGGAAGAGAGGCTATAGTAGGCTATGAGATTAACAGCAGACAGGATGAAGAAAAGGAATGAAGGAAGAAGAGAGGCATAATGATGGAGATAAAAAATAAAAGAGAGAGAGCGAGAGAGTTGACCCAAACATTATGGGGGGTGGCAGGAAGCAGTGGGATCGGGGTGAGGGGGCGATGGTGATAAGCAACGGGCGAAAACAGGGGAGTGGGAAAGACCAAGATAGAGATGTCGGAGGAGGTCGGTGCGAGGTTAACGGGGGTCACAGGAAGGAGAGCGATAGGGAATAGAGAGAGAGGGAGGGAATGAGGCAGGTCACAGGAAGGTTAGAGAGAGGGAGATAACAGAGAAAACGGGTGATGCAAGCGAGGGAGAGGAGCGAGGGGACGCTGAAGAAAGGCACGCAATAGAGGAGAGGAAAGGGCATAGAGAGGACAGACAGATGACAGCAAGGGGCAAGAGAGAGAGAGAGAGTGCTGGATGGGGGTAAGGTGTTTTACATGAACGGAAAAGTTTAGCACTTGTTTGGAAAAGCACTTAGCCAGGCTTTAAGTATATTTATACTACAGTCACAGAGAATACTCACTTCTGATTGGCTGAAGGGCATGCACTAAAATTGTTTCATGCACACATAGTTCAACTCGAGTTTAATCAATGTTCGAAATTCATGCACTGGACCCAAACTTGCTGTGTATCCGGAACAACATGATGCATTAATAGAAAGCCCAGTAAATAGTCGAAGCTTTAGCTAAATGTGTAACTTTGGTCCAAAACAATCAACAAAAAATAAGCAAAAGATTCTATTAAATTTTTTTGGCAAGGGACTGTGGTATAAGCAGGGTAGACCACTCCAAAGTGAGAGTTAAAGGACTTTAACACACACACACACGCTTTTTTCCATATTATCAGCCTGGTATGTGACAAAATTTAATTTCCGTTCTTGAAAAAAGCATGAATTGATAGATTTACTATGAGAGAGATAGAGAGAGAGGGAGCGTTAGAAAGACACTGAAGTGCAGGAGAACACCATCAGAGGAGACCAAGTGAGGGAGGAAAAAGAAGATTGAGGGACAAGGGGGCACAGTAGGATTGAGGCGGCGGGCTTTGGGCTAACAAAGGTGGTGAAAGGTCTGGCCTTTTCACCTCTTGAGATCAATCCTCACCACCTTGTTGCATCCTCTCTCTCCCTTTCTGTCTCACACACCCTCGTTCACGCAAACACATAACCAAATCAGCTGTAGCTGCTGTAACGGTGTGTGCCGTTCGAATAACAGCATACGGGATAGAGGTTTGGATTCACTTGGAGAGAAGAACCGTATTGTAGTGAGCCTGAACGTCCAGCAGAGCACCAGGGGGTTTTGTTGACTGGAAAATAAGGAAGATGCACTCACGTGCCTGCGTTCTGTTACTTTTGTTTTAAAATAGTTACAGAGACCACCCTGTTAGTCTGCAGTTATCAAGAGATACACACACACACACACACACACAGATTTTAGAATCAGTCTGTGCAGGTAGAGAAGGGAGATGGATGGAGGAATGTCAAGAATGACTTTGACACACACACACAGAAACAAACACACACACGCACAAAATCATACTTGGAAGAGTCGGGTTTCAGAAAGTCAGACACCGTGAATGTCCTCAGCTGCAAGGTTCCAAGGAGAGAACACACACGGACCAAGTCTAGAACACACACACACACACACACACGCACACACACACACACACACACAGAGAAACCAAAGTACTTCATTTATTTTAACAGTAAACCTAGAGGTGGAATCCCATTTGCAACATAAAGATCCCAATTTCTCTCTCTCTTTCCCCCCCTGGCCTTTTCTCTCTCCCCCCTCCTCTTTTCTTCTCCAGTCTTCCTCTCTACCTCTCCACAGCCCCCCTACCCCATCTCATCTTCTCTCTCCCTCTCTCTCGTTCTCCCTCTTTCCATGTTTAAAGTCCACGATTTTCCAGCCGTGGTGAGCAGCGCTGAGCCTGAACAATACTTCTTTGTTACACACACACACACACACACGCACATATGCACACACACACACACATTCTGAGAGAAGTCTGAGGAGAGTTGTGATCAGTGTAAACACTGACGTTCGGCCCAACATTTTCCAGGCCAGAGCAAACGTGAATTGCACACTCATGAAGTCCCCGTAGCCCGGGAGTGATGGATGATGCAGAGACGGTTAAAGAGGCTGAGCCAGTCTCACTGCAGGACAGTTTTCAATCACCTCACTAGACCTGGCCCGCTCTCTCTTTCCCTCTCTCTCTCTCTCCCCCCTCCCTCTCTCTCTCTCTCTCTTGCTCTGTACCTTTTTCTTCTCTTCTCTTTTCCTTGTTTATTTGTCTCTTTTTTCTTGTTTTTCCTTCTTCCTTTCACTATCTTTCTATCTGTTCATTCTTTCTTTCCTTTCCTTTTCTTTCTCATCTGTTTCTTTGTCTTTTTGTCCTTGTCATTTTTCTTTCTTCCTTTCATCATCTTTGTCTGTCTGTTCAGTCTCTCTTTCTTTCTTTCCGCCTCTCTGTTCCTGTCTTTCTTTTATTTCTTTCCTGCTCTCTTTTCCTGTCCTTCTGTCTGTCTCTTTCTTTCTGCGTGTGCCACTGCACATCTCTTAGAGGCTACCGCCACAGTTGACATGTAGTCTGGGGTCAAGGAACACGCACACACCCACACACACACACACACCTCCCACCCTCTCCTTCACCTCCGTCCCTGTGTCTCTCTGGGACGAGTGTTAATGTATTGTGAGGAGGTCAGGGCCAGTTGACATTCTCCGTCTATTCAATGGACATTGTTTCATTGACCATCAAACTGGGAATTAAACGACATTGTTGGAGCACCTAAGACCCTCAAACAAAACTTCAAAAACACCGACACTGTTGAGAAATAGATTTCTTGCAGGCAAATTTTGTGTCTTGAAAGTTCAAATAGGTTGTACTTTGCAGAGGGTCAGGTAGGGGATTGAAGAATTAAATCTAGTTTTGCCGCTTCTTTATTTATACAAATGCAGAAGTCGTATCAAAACCCTCTTCTTAACCATGTTGTATGTTCCCTCGACATAAAAACTTTTTTTTTGATTTTGCTATACTTTATTGATCCCCGTGGGGAAATTCCTCTCTGCATTTTACCCATCCTAGCTGTGTAGCTAGGAGCAGTGGGCAGCTGCCGTGCAGCCCCCGGGGACCTACTCCAGTTCGTCTTGCCATGCCTCGGTCAGGAGCACAGACAGGAGTATTAACCCTAACATGCATGTCTTTTTGATGGTGGGGGAAACCAGAGCACCTGGAGAAAGGCCACCGCAGATGGGGAGAACATGCAAACTCCACACAGAGGACAACCTGGGATGACCCCCAAGGTTGGACAATCCCAGGGTTTGAACCCAGGACCTTCTTGCTGTGAGGCAACAGTGCTAACCACTGGGCCACCGTGCCGCCCTGCATACTGCAGTGTTTTTATGGTCGACATAGTTGAGGTCACGGCCGAAGTGGTGCTCTTAACAACACGGATAAAACAGTACCTCAAAGGAAATGTCATGGAGGGACAAGGCACACGGATGGAGGACGTCTTGAGGTCGCCGGGGTTGTTTACTAAAATAATAGCCCCGGTGATCCACTAAAATACGAAAATATTGTCTTTTCATTTTTCTTCCATTTCACCGTATTGACAGTGAATTGTGAGTTTATGACATTTATGTAAGTAGTCCAAGGCCATTAGGAGGCAAATGAGGTTCAGGCAGTCAGACATCAGACACTTACCTCCTCCGTACCAGTGGGATTATACGTCATTGCAGTTCAAAAGCACATGAAGTCATTTCCTACAAATGACTTGTATTTTTTTTTCAATGCTCGATCATCCTGTCTCCCAAAAAAAAAAGTGCTTGATTTGGAAAATAAACACATCTTTTTTTGTAATGTTTTCCATGTGATTGGGTATCAACTTCAAAGCTCAAGACACAAGGGCGTATTTGTTAAAATAGACAGTGTCCCTTGTGTTCCCATATCAGCCTGTGATTATGGAGATATTAAGTAAAGGTCAACAGTGACTTACCACACACACAGAGACACTCACACACACTCCTAATGATGCAGTCTGGGTGTTGGTCTCCGGTGTAGGTATTTTTGCGTAGCTGGTCGTTAGGGGTGGGTAGTTAGGGGCACAAGCCATGTCATCTCCCCAGCCCTGGAGCCTTATCTATGGGCATGCTGACTAGTATGCATCCTTTACAGAGCCCTAGATAGGCTCCCAGTTGCACGTGGGAGGATCACGCAATTCCCCCAGCTCCCCCTCCCCCGAACAGGCGCCTCGACCGACCAGAGGAGGCACTAGTGAAGCGACCAGGACACATTCCCACATCCAGCTTCCCACCCGCAGACACGGTCAGTTGTCTGTAGGGCTAATTGTGTCTGTAGGGATGCCCGACCAAGCTGGAGGTAACACGGGGATTCGAACTGGCGATCCCCATGTTGGACGGCAACAGAATAGACTGCCACACCACCCGGACGCTGATGCCATCTAATTCTGGTGTTCACTAAACTGCTCCAAAAGTTTGCCAAAAATTTGGGGGGTGGGGGGCTGTGTGTCTCAATCTGTTTCCAGTTTGACTGTGATACGGACCATTTCTGGTGTGAAAGCAATTTAAGAATAAATTAAGGAAATGATGACATGATGCAATGCAGCGTGAGATTAGGGTGGATGTTTTTATGGCTGTAGATATCAAGGAACTTGAGCAACAGAATGATGAGTCAAAATGGAGTGTTGCTGGCAGCGTATGGCCACTTTGTTAATTTGAGCTCAGAATGATGATAGATTTTATACACTATATTTTTGCCAAATGTGTTCCCCCCTCTACTGAAAGCAACTATCCTGTTGGAACCCACAATGCTTTGCGCTCATGTCTTAATTTATAAATGAAATGAACCGGAGCTGATTAAAAGAATCAACATTGCAGACTGGCCCTGCCTTTTTAAGGACGTCGACATGCCCAGAGTCTGACTCGATGGTTTTTCTGGTGATTGATGAGTGAGGATGTGCCATTGGAAGGGTCACAATGTTGAGATCTGGTTTTCACCCATTTTAAAATGTTACTAGCTGCAGCAGAAAAAAAAAATTTGGGCCTTTTTTCTCCTCCTTTTCTCCCCATTTGTACTTGGCCAATTACCTTATTTTCCAAGTCGCTGCTCCACCCCCTCTGCCTATCCGGGGAGGGCTGCAGACTACCACATGCCTTCTCCAATACATGCCAGCCGCTTCTTTTCACCTGACAGTGAGGTGTTTCACCAGGGGGTCATAGCGCGTGGGAGGATCACGCTATTCCCCCCAGTTTCCCCCCCGAACAGGCGCCTCGACCGACCAGAGGAAGTGCTAGTGCAGCGACCAGGACACATACCCACATCCGGCTTTCCAACCGCAGATACGGCCAGTTGTGTCTGTAAGGATGCCAGACCAAGCCGGAGGTAACATGGGGATTTGAACCAGCGATCCCCGTGTTGGTGGGCAACGGAATAGACCGCTATGCTACCCAGAAGCCCTGCAGCAGAAATTTTTGTCTGAGAAAGTGTGGCACTACTTTGTGTTCAGCACTTTGTGCCTTTTTTTCTATTTCACACCTTTTTAAAATGGAGTGGCAGGCAGAAAAATGCTCAAAGTGAGGGAAGAAGTGGTCCTCCATGGATAGTGGGTTTGGTTGTGACATTGCCTAATGGGGGGGCGGGGGGTTGCACAGAACTACGGGATTGAGGATAGCATACAGCAGCGATTAAAGGCAAAGGTAGAACATCCCAGCTATAGCACATCCCACATTCCTACCTTTTCTCCAACTCATTCATCCAACCATCTATCAGTTCTATTGGTCAATCCACCAATCAAACCCCCCAGTCACCCATCATATTTATCTGTCCGTTGTCCATCCGTACAGTCGTCCGTGCGTCCTTACCTGTAGTTGATGTTTTTTCAGGGTTTGCGTGATGTGTTTGAGAACTACTACAGAAAGGAGAGGAGGAAACAGGCTCGCCTTGTACTACAACCCCACTCTAACATGGTATGACCCCTCACTCTCACCGTGTGTGTGTGTGTGTGTGTGTGTGTGTGTGTGTGTGTGTGTGTGTGTGTGTGTGTGTGTGTGTGTGTGTGTGTGTGTGTGTGTGTGTGTGTGTGTGATTCATCTTTGTTTGTAATTATATGTTTGTGATTGTGTGTGTATGGGGTAAGATTTTGTTCACATCCACGTCGGTTTGTCCACACACTACTAACTACATCTTCACATCCCCTTCCCACGCACAGTAACGCACACATACATCTTCACGTCCCCTTCCCATGCTCAGTAACACACACACACATGCACACTTCTCTCACTCACTCGCTCACACACACACACACACACACACACACACACACACACACACACACACACACACACACACATCTGAATCGGTAACTATCTGCATAAATTGCATGTAAAAATTAAGCGTTTTTAACATTCTAAAATGGAGAAATGTTTAAATGTTAAACAGTCACAGCAATTATTTTCTCAGCATATTTTTCACCGTGCCAGTTATTTTGTTCATTTAAGTTGAAGGGATTGTGTGGCAGAATCGCTGCACATGGATTTAACTGCCAGTGTGTGTTTATGAGAGAGACTCTGAAGTGTGATTGTAGATGCGTGTGCTATGTGGCAATGAGCTTATGCTGACTATTTACTAAACTCTGTCATTAGAGGGGTTCTGATATGGTTTATTTTTGTCTTGTCATTTTGTCTTTTGGGTTATTGCCTCCTCGCTCCTTTCTCCCTGTTTCTCTCCATTTTGCCTTTGATTTCCAGCATGAAACTCTAGAAGGATACAGGCACTACTTCAATCAGATAGTTGGGTAAGTTTATGCATATACACCCATCCATCAATCCATCTGTGCACCTCTTGAAAACTCCATCCATCCCCTCATCCATCCAACAATTATGTTTTTAGCATTCACCTGTCTACTAACTCATCCCTCCACCCGTCTTATTCGTCTGTGTAGACTGTAGCTGTCAGAAAAAAATCCAGTCTTTATCAACACCTCATTTCATGTCATTCAAATGGGTTTTGCCCATCCCATCATCCTTAAGCCTCGCTCCTTCCCTCTTACCGTCTAACCATTCCTTCTCCTCTTCAGCCACATCCTTGTCCTTCCTCTTTCCACTCATCCATCAATCCGTCCAACTGTCTCGACAGTCCACACGCACATGAACGCGCGCACACACACGCGCACACGCTCGCTGTGGTGAGGACTGATAGAGTGTGTGTGACGTTGTTTGGCATTTTGTTGTTATTCTTTGTGTCTGTCTTAGGTAGATATGTCCATAAACACTCCCAGGGCCAGACACACTAACACACATACGCATACACATACACATACTGACAGTTAGGACTAGATGTACAGACATAACGCACAGACCTTGGGAGTTACACCTAGACAAACACACATGTCCTGATAATCAGACCTGCACATATGCAAACACACTTTCTTTCTCACAGAAACACACACACACAAAGGTCTGATTTTTCCATTTAGTATGTCAGAGCTGGTGTCCCATGCGTGTCTCTGCGTTTCGTTGTCGAAGCTTAAGTGCCCTTCAGCCTCATCTCCATCCTTCTGTCTGTCTTGGAATATTTTTCTTTTTCTCTTTTTCAAGCCAATCATGACAACACCTCTCTCAATCATCCCTCTATCCTTCAACAATATACCTCCATCAGTACATCATCCATCTATTCCTCTGTCATTTGATTGTCACTCATCAATTAAGACACCTTGCTTATATTGTAATTTTCTTTTAAAAATAAGAATTCAGCATCTATCAGTGATAAGCCCATCTTACTACTGGAGTGAGTGAGTATGTTAAAGTCCCTCTCTCTCTCTCTCTCTCTCTCTCTCTGCAGGTTCTTTGTGGTGGAGGATCATGTCCTCCACACAACCCAGGGTTTGGTCAACAGAGCCTACGTAGAGGAGCTGTGGGAGCTGGCACTGTCCAAGACCATCGCTGCACTGAGAACACACTCTGTATGGGGACATGTACACACGCAAGCACACACACTACACCCAAAGTTTTTAAATCTTAATATTCTGAGTCTGCATGTTTGATTGCCCTAGGCACGTGCACACGCAGATACACTTGCACACCAAAAGCACAAAGATGCTCGTTTTAACAATAGCCCTGACCTAATTTTTTCATCTCCCACAAGGCCAGCTATACAAATGAACTGAACAGATGCATAAACACATGAAGATATTCTCCCTCACTAAATCCCCCCCCTCTCTAGTCTTACTGTGATGACCCTGACCTGGTGTTGGATCTGAAGAACCTTATTGTCCTTTTTGCTGATACCCTACAGGTATGGACTTGTAAATATATATATGTATGTGTGTTTCTGTGTGCGTGTGTGCATGTGTGTGTGTGCGCGCACCTTTAAGCAGAGCAGAACCTACATGCTTAGATTTCTAGCCTTCCACCTTCTATTAAGAGTACATTATCACCTGTAAATTCTGTTTTTGATTATTGTTTTGATTATTAAATGGTTTTTATTAGATTTCTGGTACATGAATAAAGTGTTTCCCTAGTTCACAATGTGCTCAGTGGGATATTTTTCATGAGAGACCAATAAACTTGTTCAAAACACATTTTGTAATTTCAGCAATGGTCTGTCGCCAAACTTTGGATAAAGACTTTCTTTCTTAGTCTATTAAAAAAAGATTTTTGGAGATAAAAATCCCTCATCTGATGATAATTTAGTCCGTTTGCCTCTCTCTATATTACTCTCTATCACATGTACGAAATGTCTTGGATTGATCAAGTGTAAGGGATGGATAAGAAGGGAGGGGTGGTGGTGAGATGGACATGGTGTGGGTTGAAACCGGATGGGAGGTACGGTTAGAGATGAGTGATGAAGAACAAGGCAGGAGAGGGATGAATGGATGGTAAGACTGCCAAAACTCATTCACCTGAAATGATGAGGTGTCCAAAAAATGACTGAACTCTCCTCTCCTCTTCTCCACTCAAGCCTGTCTATTTAAAGCGTTGTGATATTAATTTACCTGCAGTCGGAAGAAATTTGAATAACATACACATTCAGACCGGAAATCTTTTGCCTCTTGTGTCATCACACATTTCAGAGCTGTTTTGTGCCAAACCATTCCAATTAAGCTATTATTTTGGCCCTCCATCTTAATGTCTTGATGCGTGCTCAATAATCCAGGTAAAGAAATTCCAGACAGTTGAATCAGTTCATCTGGACATAACGTTTATTGGGAGAAATGTTTCATCACTCATCTAAGTGACCTCTAACGTCTAAACTGACTGCAGGTATCCTCACCCTTATAAACAATACAGCGGCATAACGACCGAAAACAATGATCAGTTTCATAAACACATTGCTCTGATCATTAACAAGAGTTACAATGGCCATGTGTGCTATTCACAGAGGACTGGGGAATCGTTGCAATCACAGCATTGCGCCCCCCGCCCCCCCGGTTCAGGGATGGTCGATCCCTCTTCCCATAGATGGCTTTTTTGATGCCCCATTCAAACCAGCGTTCCTCCCTATCAAGGATGTGTACATCCTCATCCTTGAAAGAGTGGCCACTGGCCTGTAGATGGGTGTAGACTGTGGAGTCCTGGCCTGACGTGTTAGCTCTCCTGTGTTGTCCCATCCTCTTGGTCAGTGTCTGTTTGGTTCTCCCGATGTCATGGCAATCCTCCTGGCACTTAACAGTGAACAATATATTGCTCTGTTTGTGCCAGGGGACCCGATCCTTGGGGTGAGCCAGTTTCTGGCGCAGCGTGTTTTGGGGTTTGAAAGCAACTGAGATGTGGTGTTTGGAAAATACGCATCTCAACAGTTCTGATACTCCCGTCACATACGGAATCACCACTGGTTTACGCTTAGGCAACTATTCTTCTGTTTTCGATCAGCTGGTGCACTGTTTAGGCGTCTTCCTGGCTTTGAAAAATTCTGAGTTAGGATATCCACACTTAACCAGGGCATGTTTAATGTGGGATTTCTCCCCTTTCCCGGCCACTGTGTCAGTGGGGACATTGTCAGCTTGGTGGTACAGCGTCCTGATGACTCCTAGCTTGTGCTCCAGTGGATGATGGGAGTCAAACCTTAAGTACTGATCAGTATGTGTTGGTTTATGGTAAACATTAACAATGAAATGTCCCCCATCACCAATCAATGGTCGTTATGCCACTGTATTGATTATAAGGGTGGGGATACCTGCAGTCAGTTGAGACTGATGAAGTCACTTAGATGAATGATGAAACTCCCAGTAAACATGTGCAGATGAACTGATTCAACTTTCTGGGATCTCCATCTTCATTTGTATTCAGTTTAGTTTAATTTGCGACCCTTACCTGAGCAATTGAAAGGTGCTTAAAACTGGGGCCGGGTTCTGATGGGGGGAGCACATTCATTCTTCCTCCCAGGATTACAGCAATTGATTCTTTTTTTTGCTCCTCTCTTTGTCATGTCCTGCGCTCTTCTCTGTTCTCCAGGGTTACGGTTTCCCAGTGTCTCAGCTGTTTGATATGCTGTTGGAGATGAGGGAGCAATATGGAGAGATCCTACTAAAGAGGTGGAACATCACCTTCAGGTAAAGTACTGTGACACACACTCTGTCACTTAGCACCACCCTGTACAGTGCTAGTGCTAATAACAAGTACCCAAGTTCACCTTAAAATTGGCCTTGGGTACTCCTTTTTTTAAAAAAAAAAGGATAATTATTAAAGAACAGAATGACATAAAAAAAAATTATTTTTTTTTTTGTATTTTGAGATACTTTATCGATCTCTGTGGGGAAATTACGCTCTGCATTTAACCCATCCTAGCTGTGTAGCTAGGAGCAGTGCGCATGGGTGCCGGGTGCCGTGCAGCACCCGGGGACCACCTCAAGTTCATCTTGCCACGCCTTGGTCGGGAGCACAGACAGGAGTATTAACCCTAACATGCATGTCTTTTTTTGATGGTGGGGGAAACCAGAAAACCTGGAGAAAACCCACTGCAGACACGGGGGGAACATGCAAACTCGACACAGGAATGGAGCGATGTATGAATGTAGCGAATTCAGGGGCAGCCGGGAATCCGTCGCAGCCAAGAATTGAACCCGGATAGCCCGGACCACGGGCGACTTTGCTAACCAGTCAACTAAAAGGTCCAACCCATTAGCCAAGGGCTAGCGAGTCTAGTCATCCATGGTCGTTGCACTACCCCCCTCCTTCGGGAAACGCGTCCCTGCACTTCAGCATATCAGCTCCCTCACGCCTCTGGGCGCACACCCACCTCACGGTCTCACCATTCCACTTCTGACACCAATGTAGCGAATTCAGGGGCAGCCAGGAATCCATCGCAGCCGGGATCCAAACCCATATAGCCCGCACCACGGGTGACCGTGCTAACCAGTCACCCTTTAGTTGATTTAATAATTCAATCACATTATTTAATCAAATTATGTGGCAGAATATAGAAGATTAAAGGAGAGAACCAGTCCAAAGTAATGGGGAATGCAGGAGAGAGGTGAAGAAGAGAGTGCAGGCAGGGTGGAGAAGAGTGTCAGGAGTGATTTGCAACAGAAGGGTACCAGCAAGAGTTAAAGGGAAGGTTTACAAGATGATTGTGAGACCAGCTATGTTGTATGGTTTGGAGACAGTGCCACTGACGAAAAGACAGGAGGTGGAGCTGGAGGTGGCAGAGTTGAAGAAACAAAGATTTTCACCGGGAGCGACGAAGAAGGACAGGATTAGGAACGATTATGTTAGAGGGACCGCTCAAGTTGGACGGTTTGGAGACAAAGCAAAAGAGGCAAGGTTGAGATGGTTTGGACGTGTGGAGGAGAGATGCTGGGTACATTGGGAGAAGGATGCTGAATATGGAGCTGCCAGGGAAGAGGAAAAGAGGAAGGCCAAAGAGGAGGTTTATGGATGTGGTGAGGGAAGACATGCAGGTGGCTGGTGTGACAGAGGAAGATGCAGAAGACAGGAAGAGATGGAAACCGATGATCCGCTGTGGTGACCCCTAATGGGAGCAACTGAAAGTAGTAGTAGTAGTAGTAGTAATAGTAAAGGAGAGAACCAGGGAGTATTAATAACAATGGCCACCACTACACACAGTACTGATATAGGGTTAGGTGCATGTTAGTCAAATGAAGGGGCTTCTTGAGTGCAGCATCCAGCATGTTGTAGCTTCTCTGAGGCGAAAAAGTGTGAGAGTATACTGGATTGACCTTTACCTGTCTTGAGGTCATAAGTGCACAGTTAGTTTGTGGGAACACGCAGACATAACACACATGCAGTCGGTTTGTGGGAAATGTCCTCGTCCTGGTTTTGAAGTTTTATGACCAACTAGAGGGAGGAAGTGTTTTTAAACAACGTCCGGAACATTCTCTACCCCTCAGAATGGGCAGTACCCTTGTGAGTGTGTGTGTTTATATATTTGTGTGTGTGAGTGCGCGTAGACCTGCGTGCCAATTGAGCCCATTGTTTTTACCAGCACTCTTGTCCAAAGACACCAGTGGGACTCACAGAAAGAACTGACACACATATACAAAATTGCATTTAGACACACATTCTTCTGCTCTCATGTACGTATACACACACTCCCATCGCTCTCTGTTATGCGCGTACACACACACACACACACACACACACACACACACACACACACACACAGTTGTGGGGAAGCCACAGGAATGTTGTGTTGTATTGTTGGAGGGAGAAAGAGAGAGAGGGGCCGAGAGAGCCCGGGAGCTCTTCGGTTCACGGCCTCTCAATGGAACGCTGGAACGTCGGAACTTTGGAACGGCATGTGTAAAAGTTCCAATGGGGGCTGGGGGGTAGGGGGCGCGGTGGCGGGTTAGAAAACCACAAGCAATAGAATGACCCCCAACGGGATCTGTGTGTGTGTGTGTGTGTGTGTGTGTGTGTGGTTGAAAAGTCATGGCATGTCAGCCTTTCCTGTTGACCTCCGGTAAATCTGAAAAAAGGAAAAGGGGAAGGTTTAAAACAGGAGGGACAATATCAGATGGAATTTACCTGCAGAATAATTCTGTCCTCTCCTTCTCTCCTCTCCTTCTCTTTCCCTTCTTCTCGTCTCCTCACCTTTATATCTCAACTCTTCTGAATTATCCCTTCTTTACATCACTCACTCCTGTCTTTTTCTTGTCTTTTCTCCGCTTCAAATGTCTGCTCTCCTCCCTGTTCTTCCCTTTCATTCAACTCTCCCCTCCTTTCCCTCTTCCTCCCCCATCCTCTCTTCACCTCTCCTCTCCACAGGCAGATACTGGACCAGGACAACTACAGTCCTATCCCTGTGGCAACAGAAGAGGAGTACAAACACTACACTTCCCAGTTCCCCCTGCAAGATCCTGAACTGGACAAGGTAGAAAGAGAGAAAGAAAAAGCGAGACAGATGGATAGAAAAAGACATGGGGCTTTGGGAGCTGAAAGAGAGGAGAATAGAGATAGGAAGAGAGCGGGAAAGAGAAACGGTCATCGCTACCCTTCTATGCTTTGAGATTGTCCCTTTGTTCACTACTCTATGGTTGAAGCGGAATTAAGTCCTTATCTATAAGCAACATGGAGTGTTAGAAAAGCGCTATATAGTTTAATATATCATTATTATTATTATTATTATTAAGTCCTTGTCATTTTTTGTGCTTTCTATGTACCATTTATGTGTTATCATAGCGAATAAAAAAGGGTTAAAAGCATTGAAAATATGAACAGGATGGGTAACCGTTGACTTGAGGTCACTTGTGCCCAAACAGGTAAATGTGACTTGGTGCGACTTCTCTGTTTCTCTCTGTTTCTCTCCCTCCCCTCCCATAGCTGCCCTTCCCGAAGAAGCTGCCGTTCTCAGAGTTTGTCCCCAAAGCCTACTGTCAGCTCAAAGAGTTTATCTACGCCTGTCTCAAGTACTCTGAGGACCTGCACCTCAGGTACACAAACACACACACCCCTCTCCAACTTCGTCACTCTTTCTGTCACTGGAACCCTTGTTTTTTAATATGCTCACACGCACCTCTTCCCTCATAACTAGTCTCACACACAAACACACACTTGCACAGTGGTTCTCTTTTCATCAGATTTTGTTGAATCTCTATTCGTCAGATTGAGGTCATTGTCTTCTGAAGGGTTGCTGAGATTTAGCCCTTGAAGGATAGCTGTAAACTCCTGCCCGTGCACGCACGCGCCCGCACATACACACACACACACACACACACGCCTCAGCTCGCCAGTCTACTTCAGCTTCTGTTCCATCTCATAACGAATTTCTGTAGAGGTTAAATAAAGACTTCCTGTGTGTGTGTGTGTGTGTGTGTGTGTGTGTGTGTGTGTGTGTGTTGGCTGCTGTTGATGGAAGAGTTAACCAAAACAATACAGCTACTTTCCTACTGAGGAGAGGAACAATCAGCCAGTGCCTTCCACTGTCCAGGAGAAGGAAGGAGTGAGAGAAGGAGCGAGCAGGAGAGAGAGACTGTGAATCTCTCTTTAATATGTATTATTTGTGTCAAGCTCCGATTGGGTCGGTGGTTTAGAACTATGCTGCATTATTATCCAGTATCCATTCATACTTGTACCCCAAGGGACTGTGTGCATGTGTTTTTATTTCTGTGTGTTGGTGTCTCTAGTTTTTGTTAGTGTGCACAGTTGTTTGTGAGTGGCTTTTTTTTGGGGGTTTTTTTTTTCACGGTGTGTGTGTGTGTGTGTGCGCGTCTATGTGTGTGAGGATTCTCCAAGGGGGCTGGGAACTAGGGAGGTATCATTGATCCATGACCAGCGGAAGAAAGAGAAAACTAAGGAGGAGAAGGAGGTGGAGTGGTGGTGACTGGGAATGAAGAAGACTAATCAGAGGAAGAGCATTAGCATAGGACAGAAAAAAGAGGGAGAGAGAGAGACGAAGAATGAGAAGCAGAGAATCCAGTGTCCAACTGCGTTTATTCATCTCAGTCTGTAGTCGGCAGCTGAATACACACACACACACACACACACACACACACACACACACACACACACACATTGGAATGAATTTACACACAGACACACAAGAGCAATCAGATATGAAGGGACTGAGGCAAACACAGGTCCTCATCCAGAGAGTCAGACGCACAACCAGACACACACAGGAGTTCCACACACAGCACCCAGAACCTGTTGCATGCTTCGATTTGAAGTCTGGGTTCTCCAATAAGCAGAATGGAAGAATTGCTGAGTTGATCGTCCAGTCTTCCCTCTCTGGTCGTCTCTTTGGTCTGACTGGAAAAGTCCAGACAGATGTCTCTTTAATGTTCCTTCTCTCCTTTGGACCGGGCAGTACAAATCATTCCTAATCAGAGTAATGACTCAGCCGCTCAGCCTGGCTTGATTTTTACGGCCTTGCACAAAGTGCTATCTGGTTACCATGGCGGCAGGCCTTCCTGTTGGTCAGACACACACAAAGACAAGCACAGACGCAGTAATTCATACACGCGCTGTTTGCTCATGCACTCATATACACCACACACACACACACACACACACACACACATATGTCCTCACAAACACGCACACAACATTGCTACCCAGTTCCCGCTGCTGCGTGCGGGAACATGCACACTGACGAGCACAAACAACCCTGCATCTAACGTTACTTGCACTTACTCATGTATTTGCTCATACACATGCTTGCACCAACACACGCACACACAAAAGTCCGGATGCAGACAGGACGATGGAGTTAGGTTGTGGCTATTGATACTCCTGAACCTTGACCTCAACCTTTATTCTGATTTCTGGCTGTGTGTGTGTGTGTGTGTGTGTGTGTGTGTGTGTGTGTGTGTGTGTGTGTGTGTGTGTGTGTGTGTGTGTGTGTGTTTGTGTGTGTGTGTTGGGGTCGGGGGTGGGGGTCTACTGTTGAATGCAATTTAGAGCCAGCGTTTCCATCAGCAGCAGTTCATCGTCCTTCATACTTTTCGAATCTGTCCGGCACTGGTGAGGCTGCTTTGGTTGGTTTTTGCACACCAACTTCCTGTTAATGGAATTTTTTTGTTGGTCTTTAATTTGGTCAGGCAATTTAATGTATGGGGGTTGTATTATATTCAAAGCAAGGATCCTGAAGATGTCTGCAAATCCTATTTGATCCTTTCTATTGCTGGTGTGTTTGTCAATCACTAATCCATCAATATGTTAAATTGCCTTTTTTATTTGCTCATTTTAATGTTTAATATCAGGAAGAACTTTTTTTGGGGGGGGGGTGACACAGGGAAATTAGTTTTACATCCTAACCCCCCGCCTTCTCCTCAACTGTATCTGGCCAATTACCCCAATTGTCTGTAGAGACGCCCCACCAAGCCGGAGGCAGCACGGGGATTCGAACCAGCGATCCCCATGTTGGTAGGCAACGGAATAGTCCGCTGCACTACCCAGACGCTACATCCTACCTCTGACAGTCAAATGTACAGGAATAAGGCTGGTGGTGGGGAGTCTGAAGAAAGTTGCTGTAGCTAACAAGCGGATATGGCAGAACAAGTTCATAGAAGAGAGTGATACTACAACATAAGTAGCTGAAGCCCGGGTTCAAACATGTTTATTTTGTTTGGCGGCAGGGAAGCTGCCGAGGACTCTGTTCTATTTCTGAATTGATTTTTTGCGATGTTGAGCGGCCACACACCATTGGAATTAACAGTTTCGCCATAAGTGTCAAAAACAATGTTCTTGAGGATTTTCACTCCATTATTATCATCTCATCTCATCATCAGCTGCTTCTCCGGGGTCGGGTCACGGTGGCAGCAAGCTAAGTAGGGCACTCCAGACGTCCCTCCCCCAGCAACTCCCTCCAGCTCCTCCCTGGGGGATCCTGAAGCATTCCCAGGCCAGATTGGACATGTAGTCCCTCCAGAGAGTTCTGGGTCTACCCCAGGGTCTCCTCCCAGTTGGACGTGCCCGGAAAACCTCCAAAGGAAGGTGCCCAGGAGGCATCCTAATCAGATGCCGAACTGGCTCCTTTCGACGCGAAGGAGCAGCGGCTCTACTCCAAGCTCCCTCTGGATGTCCGAGCCCCTCATCCTATCTGTAAGGCTGAGCCCAGACACCCTACAGAGGAAACTCATTTCAGCCACTTGTATCCACGATCTCACCCTTTTGTTCACTACCCAAAGCTCATGACCATAGGTGAGGATTGACTGGAAAATTGAGAGCTTTGCCTTCCGGCTCAGCTCCCTCTTCACCACAACAGTCCGGTACAATGTCCGCTTTACTGCTGATGCTGCACCAAGCCGCCTGTCAATATCCCGCTCCATCTTACCCTCACTCGTGAGCAAGACCCCCAGATACTTGGAACTCCTTCACTTAAGGCAGCAACTCATCCCGAACCCGGAGGGAGCAATCCAACATTTTCCAGTAGAGAACCATGTCCTCAGACTTGGAGGTGCTGACTCTCCATTACTATCAGTAGGATTATATTTAATTGAAGAAGAGACGGAAGAGGTCACCTAGGTAGATGAGTGATGAAACGTTTCTCTCGATAAACGTTGTGTCCACATGAACTGATTCAACTTCCTGTGATTTCCCTACCTGGATTATTGAGCATGCGTCAAGACATTACATTTAAAAAGTTCTGTTTCATATTTCATGTACAGAATTTGTATTTCATTTTTTGCTTTTATTTAGTATTTGCAGTTTCATTGCGTTACATTTTATTTCCCCTTTGTTATATTTTATATTTATACTCCGTTTTCTCCTGTTAGATTTTACTGCAATTTCCAAACAACGATCACTGAAGTTTCATAGTGTTGAGCTGTCTGTTCTCCAAATTCTCACTAGGCAAAAATGCACTCACTCACTCACACACACACACACACACACTGAAATTCAGCTTCTTTCACATTCTCAGTAGTCACACACAAGATACGGAGACACACAACCACACAGGACGTCATGCTCTCCACCATAAGTTGACAGGCTGGTGGCCACAGTTGGTTTATTGTTGCGTGTGTTCATACCTGTGGGTTTTAGAGTGATTGCGTGTGTAAACCTCATCTGATTTTGTTATTAAATAGTTTGGGGGATTTAAAAAAAAGAGAAAAGGCTTCTGTTTTATTACCCATTCCTGTCCTAACAATGTGTCTACAAATCTCCAGTCGACAATAATGACCAAAGCACTTTTGTTTTGCTCTGTGCATATGTACATTTGTGTAGTCAAAGTTCACTAGCATACAATGACTTCTTTGTGCCCTACCCCCACCTCCACCCCCAATTCTTGTCCACTCTGCACTTCTGCTACACCAGCAGTTATCCTCCTTGGAATTCTCAGAACGTTTTTAGAATTCCTCTGCATTTTGGGAAATGAAGTGAGTTTGGAATTCCAGTTCTAAATGCTCCACAGGCGACACCTGTGTGTGTGTGTGTGTGTGTGTGTGTGTGTGTGTGTGTGTGTGTGTGTGTGTGTGTGTGTGTGTGTGTGTGTGTGTGTGCGCGTTTCGGTTGATTTCCAGGGACGGCCAATTCACTGATTCGGCTGGAATGCGTTTGCTACCCACAGTGCTCTAGAATTGCAGACACAGTCCCACGGACACAAATGCACACACTGCAAATGCACTCCTCATCATCTTAGTTGTGAGGATGAAATGATCCTTTACTTTCACTCTCTTTCTCCTTTGCTTCCTCTTTTCGATGTGTATATACATAGTATGTCCTTGATTTAGGTGTGTATGGCTATTTATTTATTTATTGGTTTGGGTGTTTTCCCCCCAATTGTCAATGGTACCCATCCAATTACCCCACTCTTCTGAGCCACCCCGGTCGCTGCTCCACCCCCTCTGCAGATCTGGGGAGGGCTGCAGACTACCACATGCCTCCTCCGATACATGTGGAGTCACCAGCCGCTTCTTTTCACCTGGCAGTGAGGAGTTTCGCCAGGGGAAAATACCCACAAACCCACATCCGGCTTCCCACCCAAAGACACGGCCAATTGTGTGTAGGGATGCCCAACCAAGCCAGAAGTGACACGGGGATTGGAACCAGCGATCCCTGTGTTGGTAGGCAACGGAATAGACCGCCACACTACCCAGATGCTCATGTGTGGCTATTTTCAGTGTGTGTATATCACAGCGTAGGTGTAGATGTGTGTGCACGTGTATTTATACATTTCTGTGTGTGCGTTTTAGCATTTGTTCTCCAGGGTGCATGTGTTTGTCTGTTTGCAGCTGTCTGAGATGTGCATTGGCTTGTCTCCTGATTTTCTGTGTTGTGTGTGTGTGTGTGTGTGTGTGTGTGTATGTGTGCGCCCACACACGTGTTCTGAACTCCTGTGTGTGTTGCATCTCATCACAGAGTCAAATAGAGGTTAGACTCACACAGGTCTAAGTTTAGCTCCCTGTGTTGTTTGACCCTCTGTTAACCATTCCTCACTTCCTCTATTCAGTGTTGAATATGGGGTGAGTCCCGGCCAGGGAACAAGTCCAACATGGTGCGTTGGTGGAAAGATAAAAATTCCCAAAATCAAACAGAAATCTGTCCTCAATTTTATCTCATTCCTAAAACGTTACCCACATGAATAACTTGATACTTGTGATATCAACATTATAATGGGTCATGTCACCCTACCCTACCATGCACGACCTGGTTTCTTTCCGAAGGCCTTCATCTTTGTATATTTTTATTGAGTTACACTTCACTTTCATATGGAAAACAGAATCTCCGCAACGGATCCAAAAATGTGCTGGAATGTTTTGTATCTTAAAATTAGCATAGGGAATTTAGGTAAAGGTTCTCGTTTCCTATTTTCAAATCCATTTCAGATTTATGGGCCTCAAAGTCCATGGCATTTTTTTTTTCTTCTTCCAGAATTGTTAATATATATTATCTTCTTTCGGAGAGATTCACAGACTGACTGACAATATAACTTGAAAATTGCTGCTGTAAAATCTGTTTTTATCTTTCTGGCTGTCTGATGCCTGTGTAGTGCTGTAGCTGGATTATCTGTAAGTGAGTAGGTGTGCTCAGATTGTCCTGCAGGGAAATTTGATGATGATGATGATGAATTCCGTGTCACTAATTTCTTTCGTGTGTGCATGCATGTGTGTGCGTGTCCAGTTCCACAGAGGTAGATGACATGATCCGAAAATCCACCAACCTGCTCCTGACGAGGACCCTCAGTCACTGTCTGCAGTATGCCATCAAGAAGAAGAATGTTGGCCTGGCAGAGGTGTGTGTGTGTGTGTGTGTGTGTGTGTGTGTGTGTGTGTGTGTGTGTGTGTGTGTGTGTGTGTGTGTGTGTGTGTGTGTGTGTGTGTGTGTGTGTGTGTGTGTGTGTGTGTGTGTGTGTGTGTGTGTGTGTTGTTTTTGACCTGATGAGAGCACTAAAGCTACTTTGTAATAAAATAATCAGGATTTTTGACAAAACTAGCAAATTTCAAAGCAATAACACTCATGATTTTTGGCCAGTAGAAAAACAAATCATAATATTTTTGGCATTAACAGACAATCTCTGTATGTGTTCTACTAAAAAGTTGGTAGCTTTTGATTTGTCCAGTTTAGGGAGCAGGAGGCGAGCGCGCTAACCACTGTGCCATCGTGCTGCCTCACAGCAAGAAGGTTCTGGGTTCGAACCCCGGGGTTGTCCAACCTTGGGGGTCATCCCAGATCGTCCTCTGTGTGGAGTTTATATGTTCTCCCCCGTGTCTGTGTGAGTTTCCTTCAGGTGCTCCGGTTTCCTCCCACAGTCCAAAGACAAGTAGGTCAGGTGAATCGGCCGTACTAAATTGTCCCTAGGTGTGAATGTGAATATGTCAGCCCTGTGATAGACTGGTGGCCTGTCCAGGCTGTCTCTCTGCCTGCCGCCCAGTGACTGCTGGGATAGGCTCCAGCATCCCTGCGACCCTGATTAGGATAAGTGGCTTGGATAATAGATGGATGGATGGATGGAGGGAGCAGGAGTCAATCTGAGATTCCCAAGTTTCTTTAAAAAAAAAAAAAATTACATTGCAATCAAATGGTATCACATAAAAATGTAAGGGTTCGCATCAAATTGTGTGTATTTGATTTAAATTTCTGTACCAAAGAGTACACCATCACCTTCTAGAGAAGGAATGTTGACAACACATATTCCTTTAGATGCCCTGAAGCATCCTTTTACTAATATGTGTGTTTTCTCTCTCCCGGGTTGCAGTTGGTGCAGGTGATCATCAACACCACCCATCTGGAGCAGGCCTGCCACTACCTAGAGGAGTTTATATCAAACATCACCAACGTCCCCCCTGACACGGTCAATGCTACTAAGTTGTATGGGACTTCTACTTTCAAGGTGCACAGAAATGTTCACACTCTCTCTCTCTCGCTCCCTCTCTCTCTCTCTCATTCTCTCTCTCCACTAACTTCTCTGATTTGACTCTCACAGGAAATATTAATTGGACAACATGCAATTTCTTGTGGTTACCAGATCCCTGATCAAGTAGTCAGTGATCTTAATAGTTGATAACTGTTGATTGCTGTTGTATAAAATACCTTTTTCACCTCAAGGAGGGTTTGGTAGTGTATTGCCCCGTCACGCATCACAGCATAATGCAATATCCATATACCGTTCCCACCCAGGATGCTCGCCATGCAGCAGAGGCAGAGATCTACACTAATCTGAACACCAAAATCGACCAGTTCCTGCAGCTGGCTGATTACGATTGGACGACCCCGGGGCAGGGAGGTGGGACTCCAAGTGACTACCTGACTGACCTGATCGCTTTCCTGAAGAGCACCTTCAGTGTATTCACCAACCTGCCTGTCAGTACACACACACACACACACACATCTGCACACAAATATACCTTTAGATAGAAATTTGCAAGTTATTTGCATATTAAAATGGCTGCAATGAAAAATAACAACTGTCAAACAAATAGCAATGAAGAAAAAAATCATTTTCTCAGCTGTTAAAAATTTATAGATCCACTGCTGGGCAAGCACTTGATTATCCTACAAAGCTGCTTCACATACACACGTCCATGGTAACACACATGCAAACACATAAACACACACACACAAACTGTGTGTTTGTCCACAGTGTACATAAGAAACATGGACAACAACCTTCGAAGTTATTAAGAGAATGATTTTTGACTACAGTGCCTTTGCACAGGACTGTTTGTGTTTTTGGTGTGGCTGTTTGTATCGTCTGTTTAGACGTAGCCACTTTTTGTGTGCCAATAACTTATTGCTATTTCTGTGTGTTCTGCATTCATGCATTGGTGCATATTTTTACAGTTTGGGTATGTGTTATTTGCATGCACAGATTATATATGTATATATGAATGTTCTTTATGTGTGTCGGTCTGTCTTACATAAGGACTCTACTTTCCGCTGTACGTGTTTATTAGCAAAGCTTGTCACAGGCTGTGACAATCTGCTTTTGTTTGTTATCCTCTGCTCATTAACATAGGGCTCATTACAGGGCTAGATCATTAACACTGGGGTTGCTGGGGTCATTTAAATGTTAGCTAGTTAGGGCAGCAGCCCAGGATTTATACACTGGCGTCAGGTTGTCGATTACGCAGTCCCGAGGTAATTACGGTGGAGACAAATAACACACTGACACTCGCAGTACACTGCTCGAATTTTCCAGAGGATGAAAGGCTCTGTGAACATGGTAGAAGTGGTATTGAAAGATTTTGGGGTCATGGCTACTAATAGATGTATAAGCCTTGATGACTTTAAGAATGTAATCATTTTATTGCAGTTTTTAATCTTTAAATCTCTTGCATGCGGTTTTTGGTGAAGTGAAATATTTCACCATTACTGATGAGCTGACTTTCTAACGTTGGGTGGTAATATTGCTCCAGTCACTCACTGATAATCAAATATGGTCCCCTGCCATCCTCATATGCACATCGGCACACATAAATACCATGCATTTCTGCAACATGCTGTTCAAATACACATTGACAGACACACACACACACACACACTTGCTTAGCTTGTTGGTCTTGGGCTGTCATAAGGCGATGAGACCAATACACACAGTGATTGAGCTAAGTGTTTTCAATTCTTGGTAAGTAGCCTTTCTCACAGCCTCTTACCCCTGGACATGACCCCTGATACACACACTTTGCTGGGGCCTCCTAAGTAGATCAGATGTTATGGATCTGTATTACTAGGTGGTGTGACCCTCTGGAATAAGTTCAGTTCGGCATGTAGTAGAAAAGACCTTAAGAGAATATAATCAGGTAGGGTAGATTTTAAGGACGAGTGGGATAGACTGTATCTGGTTGTATTTTGCATGCACTCAGCACCAAAGTAAACCAGTTCTCCACCGGTTGTGGTGCTCAACTTAATCATCTTTTAAATGACATCTCAAGCAGTGAAATTGCAGTCATAGCCTGTCCAGGTTTCCATGTGTGTCTCTGTGTCTTTCCTCTGCCACACTGGCTGGTAAAGACACAGGTGAGACTTATAGGTGAGAGCTCAGGGTGCAGGTGAGCCTCATTCACCAGCTAAACTGCTGCATCTCTCTCCATCCCCTGGCCAATGTTCAGTCCCTGCCATGTTTATCTAGTACGACTGCTAATAATAATAATGATTCTAGAACGGCTCCTGTTGTAAATTATAAATAGATAACTTTGGTAAAAACAATAGATAATGCAATTTAAAGGGGATTTGGTAGGAATCTATTTGAACAGAAACTAGATACTCAGGGATGGATATTCTGAGGCGGCTCCAACAGACTCCGAGGAGGCGGATGAAGCAGGGGAAAATTTAGGCTGAGAACAGATACTGGAGGGAGACCAAGAATTCAAAAACAAATGATTGTTTCACATTTTATGACTTAGAAAAATCAACATTAGATGTTACACAACTGGCAGCAGGCACACACCCATACACACACATACATGCACACATGTATACATGCATGGATAGATAATAATAATAATACATTTTTATTTGTGGGCACCTTTCAGAGCACTCAAGGACACCTTACAGAACACAGTTATAAAACAAGCAGCACTGTATCAGAGAGCATAAAATAAAAACAATGCAGGGTAGACAATAAAAAGTTAACACAACAGATAAGTATAAAATCATCATCTGCACAAAATTCAATGAAGCATGGATCAGACTGAAAATGCCAGTTTGAAAAGGTATGTTTTGAGATGGAATTTGAAGGTTGAAAGAGTCAATATTGTGAATGTCTTGTGGGAGAGAGTTCCATAGACGGGGGGTAGAATGACTTAAGGCTCTAGTCCCCATGGTAGTCAAGCAGGCCGACGGTGTAGTGAGTTGGAGAGCAGAAGAGGATCTGAGCGTGCGGGAGGGCGTGTGGATATGAAGGAGTCCGGAAAGATACAAAGGAGCAAGGTTATTAAGGGCCTTACAGGTGAGGAGCAGGATCTTGAAGTCAATACGGTATTTAACAGGGAGCCAATGGAGTTGCTGAAGAACAGGAGTGATATGCTCTATGGAAGGAGTTCTGGTAATGATACGGGCAGCTGAATTCTGGACCAATTGAAGTTTATGAAGACGCTTGAGGGGAAGCCCAAAGGGGATAGAATTAGAGTAGTCAATACGGGATGTAACCAGGGTGTGAGTGAGTATGGCTGTGCTTTTAGGTGTAAGTGACGGGCGAAGACGATTAATATTGCGAAGATGGAAGTATGCAGACCGAGTAATACTGTTGATGTGAGCTTCAAAAGATAATGTGCTGTTCAGGATGACACCCAGACTCTTAACCTGAGGCGATGGAGGAACTACAGAATTGTCAATAGTCAGAGAAAAACTATCAGGTTCGGCCAAAGTAGATTTAGTGCCAGATCAAGTGTTGACCTACTGGGGCTGTTCGGTGTTAAGGCTCACGGTGACACAGCATCAATCTAACTATGCTGATGCAAGTTGTGTGTATACTTCTGTGTGAGGAGGAAGCTCGTTTGTTAACTTGTTCGAGAATCATGTGCATACTGGCCATGCTCCCATGTTTGTGTCCAGCTACACCGCATTTTTTTTTAAAAAATCTTCCCCCATTTTCTCCCCAATTGTACCTGGCTAATTACCCTGCTCTCTGAGCCATCCCGGTCGCTGGTCCACCCCCTCTGTCGATTCGGGGAGGGCTGCAGACTACCACATGGTTCCTCCGATACATGTGGAGTTGCCAGCCACTTCTTTTCACCTGACAGTGAGGAGTTTCGCAAGGGGATCACGCTATTCTCCCCAGTTCCCCCTCCCATCCGAACAGGTGCCCCGACCAACCAGAGGAGGCGCTAGTGCAGCGATCAGGACACATACCCACATCCAGCTTCCCACCCGCAGACACGGCCAATTCTGTCTGTAGGGACGCCCGACCAAGCCAGAGGTGACACGGGGATTCTAACGTGTTGGTAGGCAACGGAATAGACCGCTATGCTACCCAGACGCCCCCAGCTACTCTTCTTTTTGAAGAACCACATGCATACACACCAAACATGCACACATGCAAATATGAGCAAGAATGTTCCTAATGGTGAGAGGGAGGCGGTGGGAGGGGACCCCCTATGATCCTTGACCTCTCTCTTTCATCTGGCTTTTTTGGCTAGACCCCTTCTCCCAATGAATGCTGTTTTCATCTACTTTTCTTGATCACCTCACTATTGATGCTGACTGTAGTTTACTTTAAAGGGACCCAAGGAGTTTGGCCAGTGGTGTAGTTCATAGTTAAGTTAGTCAACTGCCCTGTCTGTCATGTTGTGCTTGAATTTTTACCAGCGGGTTTTGTGCTCTTCAGGTTTTTGATGATTTGAATACTGTGCCTATTTGTGTTTTCAACTCCCGTGTCCATTCGTATGTGTGTGTGTCTGTGTGTTTTATGTTGATTTTCGTGGTTGTCCACTAATGTAAATTAACCTCCAAACATGTGGTTTCCTCTTCATAATTATTCTCATATTTTGTCGAATTTCTGCTCACCGGAGTTCTTGGGTAATAAGTATTCATATACTATACATATACTATAGAGACAAAAATAAAGTGTTTGTGATTCACTGCACTGACATTGAATGATGTGGTTCAAACAGCAGGTTAGTCAGGAATGTAAGCCTTGCTTGAGACTAGTGACTATACAAAGAGGTTTTACAGAGTGAGGTTACGTTGCTGCTATGCCGGGATATGACCATCTCCGCTACTGCTATTTACTTGTCATATTACTCCCAAGGGAAAGCCAAAATATTACACATAGCACCTTTAAATATGTTTAAATAACAGATCTGGGAAGTCTTGATAAGGGATTAAAGGTAAAAAAGGGTCAGACCTCTTCTCAGATTCCAACGATTCCACCAAGAATACAGATATTCGTTAGAATTTAAAGTCTTGGCAGGCGTCCGGGTAGCATAGCGGTCTATTCCGTTGCCTACCAACACAGGGATCTCCGGTTCGAATCCCTGTTTTACCACCGGCTTGGTCAGGCGTCCCTACAGACACAATTGGCCGTGTCTGCGGGTGGGAAGCCGGATGTGGTTATGTGTCCTGGTCGCTGCTCTAGCGCCTCCTCTGGTCGATCAGGGCGCCTGTTCGGGGGGGGGGGGGCGTTACGTGCCCCTGGTGAAACTCCTCACTGTCAAGTGGAAAGAAGCAGCTGGCAACTCCACATATATCGGAGGAAGCATGTGGTAGTCTGCAGCCCTCCCTGGATTGGCAGAGGGGGTGGAGTAGTGACCAGGACGGCTCAGAAGAGTGGAGTAATTGGATGGGTACAATTGTGGAGAAAAAGGGGGAGGGTAAGGTCTTGAATCAATCTATGATTGTTTTATAGTATAGCCTCCTATCTGTTTGGATGTTTTATGGTTTTTAACAGTACATGCTGTCACTTCTATGTTTTAAAGAGTGCTGAACTTGTGAGACTAATAAGCTGAGAATCATCTCAGAAGTGTTAGCATATCAACAATATCGTAACAGTTGCACAGTGATGAACAACTAAGGGAAGCTGCCAACCCAGTTTTTTTTTTTTTCTGTCATTTTTCACTTGGTTTAACTTTACTGGTTTGCTATCTCTTACTGTAGGGGATGCCCGTAGAGCATGCTACTTTACCGGTGAGTAAAAACCTGTGCTGTAACGCCAACCCCACCCTTCCCCACCCCTGCCCAAGATTGACCTCATTAACACTTCAACTTTGACCTTGTGAGAACTGACCAACCAGCATGTGAGAGGCGAAACGATGTGCTCTTTGTCACGCTCAAAGACACTTCAGCACACCACCTGGCTGATGACGGACAAATTGGTTGTTGTTGAGGATCAAACATCCGGTCACAGGGCAGTCGGTTGCACGGCCAGGCCACCCAGCTGCTAGCAACAGTAGGCAATAAAGTTGGGAATCCACCATCAGACAAAATGTCAATTTTTATGCCCTGGTCAGGAACACTAGCCCCATGGAAAGGTTTTTTGCTATGCCTGGAAGGACATTATCCCCCGCATGTTGAAACTAAAGAGAGTTTAGTTAAAGTTTGAAAATGTTTGTTTCTAACAGCTGGAAGAAAAAAAAAAAGGACAACTTAGTAGTCGTCCATGTCATCAGCTGACAGCATCCAGGTCTCCTCCATGACAGTCAACTGAAGAGACCAAATACTTCTCTATTTTATTGCTCTTAGGGATGAAGAGTTTATTTAGATTTATTAGCATATCAAGTGCATTGCTTATCTCTTACCAGAAATTGTCAATTTGTCATGATACGGTGGAGCGTCGATTAACGGTTTGTTGTGTTGTGTTGTGTAACTAACTTGACCAGGGTTTGCTGAAACGATGATTGCAAGTTGTCCCGTGTCGCTGCATGTATAGAAGGTGACGCGAGCATCGGTAAAGGTTAGGGATCCACTCTTCCAGCAGGGTACTCTGGGTAAAAGCGTCCAGCAGGTGGTACACGTTACATTTATTGGAAGCCATTAACAAAATGGATTGTGGCACTGCAGATATTTCTAGAAAACCCAGCCTTAAACCTGCATTCACACAGTTAAAAAGGACTTTTAGAAGGTTCGATTTCCTGTACTTCAACTAGGATGTTATTGACTTCCATTTTATCTGTTTGAAATCTATGGCTTTGCCCAAGGAATGAAACAAACTGCTGCTCACTGGAACGGCATTGTTCTTAACAAGTCATTCTTGGGCAGTCGAACAGAAATATTTAGGAACTTTTTCACCTCGTTCCACTGAAAGACCTCTTGCATTGTAAAGGGGTTCTGGTTGCTGTAACTAATTTGTCAGCCGACATTGACCAAAATTTGTTTGAAATGATTATTTTAACTGCAAAGTCTTGATTATAGTTGGCCCGAACAAAAACAAAAGACGGCCTCAAAAGTGGAAATATCCCATGTAAAAAATGTTAAACCATGATATTTATATGAATATCTGGTGCATATTTACCTCCCGGAGCAGCCAAACTCATATTTTCACAGCATTTGTAAATAACGTGGTGCTGCCAGAGCTTAGTGAATTGGCCCGTAGGAAAGTGGTCATGTACCAGTGTGTTTGGAACACACACACAGACACACAAACACACACACACACCAAAATATATCCTTGTTTATACAATGAAATTGTCAGTATTTCACTCTCTCTCTCTCTCACTCTCACACACACACACACTTTCACATGCACACTCTTTCTCTCATACACACACTCTTTCACGTACACACTCTGTCTCTCTCACACACACACACTCCCTCCATCCCTGTTTCTCTCTTTCTCACACACACTCTCTTTCTCTCTCTCTTTCTCTCTCTCACACGCTCTCTCTCACACACACACTCTTTCTCTCACACACTCTCTCTCACACACACACTCTTTCTCTCTCTCTTTCTCTCTCTCACACGCTCTCTCTTTCTCTCACACACACACTCTTTCTCTCACACACTCTCTCTCACACACACACTCTTTCTCGCACACATTCTCTCTCTTTCTCTCTCTCTCACACACACACTCTCTCACTCACACACACTCTCACACACACACACACACACTCACTCCCCCCTTTCTATCTCTCTCTCTCTGTCTCTCTCTCTCTCATACACACACACGCACACTCACACACACACACTCACTCTCTCCGCTCTCTCTTACACACACACACACACACACACACACACACACACACAAAATTGTCCAACAGACGGAAAAATGTCATAAATGAATATTCGGCTGTACAAATTAAACTGACATACCGACAAAAGCAGTGGAATGGTAATGCAAAAATTTGTCTGTGTATTTATGCATCCTTTCCTCTGCACACGTGCGTAGTCTCCGTGTGTGTTGGATGAAAACTGCATGCCTGAGTGTATTTTTGTCTGACGCTGTTTGAGCACTGAGGCATTTATCTGTTGTTGTTACACCAAGTTCTTCTCATGGAGAGCTTAAGTTGTTTTAAGTATGTCAGCTTCTGCCAAGTGTCTTAGTATGTGGGTGTGGGTGTTTGTGAGAGAGAGAGAGGTATTTGGTTAATTGCAAAGTTTACTGTCATTATCAACCGTCTACCTCATCTATCACTCCCCTCCTCCCGTTTCCATCTTAATTTCCCTGCTTCTCTCTTTTCTTGTAAATTATCGACTCTTGCTTCCTGCAGCTCTTCTCCTCTCCTGTTTTTGCCCTTCTCACTCGCTCTTTAAGTGAATGCCCTGTCTTTTTGTGGTCTTCCGTTACTTCCAGGTCCCCTTTGTCCTCTGCTGCGTTCACTCACAATTCTCTCTCTTCCATCCACCACTCGGTTTCCCCTCTCCTTTTTCTATTTTCTGTCTGTCTTCTATTTCCCAACATATCTCCCATATCTGTTCCCCCACTACACCCTGGTAACTCTCTCACTCTCTCTCTCTCTAGTTCTCATTCCTTCCATCCCTTTGTTCAGCAGTAAGGGATGAGTAGCTTTTAATGGGCTGTGTGATTAACATCTCTGGTTAACAGGAAGGAGAAAAATGGGCAGAGTAGGAGACGAGGACGTTCGAGGTGCCGTAGAAACGGGGGAAAAAGAGGGTGAGAGAGAAAAGTAAGGATGGTGAACTATCAGGAGGAGGGAGTGAAGAGAGACAGATGGAGCCATCAGGATGTACAGATGGAGGATAGAAAAGATGGGGGTGTAGGAGGAAAGAGTGGATTGAAGAGGGGGATTTGAATTCCACATACTCCTTTACTATCCCCTTTACTCATTTTTTCCCTTCTTCTCTCACCTGCTCCCTTCGTCTCATCCTCTTTGCCCTTCTACCTCCTCTCTTTCATTCTGTGCCTCCTTTCCTTTTCTCTCCTGTCCATTCTTCCATCCCTCTCTCCTTCTCCTCCCTCCGTTCTGCCCCAGGCTAATAGTTCCCAGTTGTCTGTGCTGAACTCTTAGACAACACCACTTCTGTAATGTAGACCCACCTGTGTGTGTGCGTGTGTGCGTGCGTGCGTGCGTGCAGGTGTGCGCGCGTGCGTGCCTGTACATACATGTGTGATTAACTATGTGTCTGTCCTTATGTTTGTGGGTGTGTGGGCGTGCATGCACGTGTGTCTAGTCAGCCCAAGCTCAGGACATGTAAATAGAATTAGCCCATTTCACGCTCAATCTCACCCTTTGGTAATTAACCCCTAGGGTTATTTGGTGTGTGTGTGCATGTGTGCATGCACGCGTGTTTCTGCATGTTTAGGGGTCAGGGGGCCAAGATCGTATTTGAGGATATCCGGCCAGTGGAAGGCGTGTGTTTCTCCAACATATGTGCTTCCATGTGTGGACTGTGTGCGCATGTCTGGGTGCATACCCTCCTCTGTTTGTGTGTGCCTGCCTGCATGCAAGTGTGTGTGTGTGTGTGTGTGAGAGTGAGAGAGTGTGTAATTTGATTTCCCTTTGAGGTGAGCCTGCCTTTTGAGTGAACTGTGGTGTAGACTTTTCCTGAGGTAGAGCTCAGTTCACCTCTAAAGAGTATCTGTCTACGTCCTCAATGGAATCCTTCTGCTGCTGTCAGGCTTGCAGAGGTTGAGATAAATTACATTTTGTATCAGAGGGGAAATTGGATAGTTGCAGAGCCAAAAAACAGAGGTGTAATCTGGAGAACAAAGATAAAAAATGCCACCAAAGGATAGGGATTCGCTTTGCAAATTTTTGGTTGAAAGATCATGTGTCTCCACTATGCCTGGAATAAGTTTCTTTACAGTGACCAGTTTGAAATTAAGAATGATTATTGGCATATTAACAGGTGTTTGCAGGTTTCAGGTTTACAGATGTGCTGATAATACTAGTAATTCAAAGTCCTGCCTTTCTGTAGTCATACTCCTGCATTCATCTCCAAAATGTTGATTCTTAAGGAGTTAGGGGAACAAAGGAAGGATCTGGGCTACAAAACTGACTTCCAGTATTCACTTGGGAAACGATAGTTGGAGCTATAAAATTAGTTAAATAGGCCCAAGGATTCCAACATTCTAACTTATTCATGACCAAATACAGTTAATCACATTTACTTCCAACAGTTTTTAGTTCCGACAGTCATCCTGGCTGGTATTCGTTCTCTTGGACAGTGATTTTTTTTTTTTTGTTGCTTAGTTTGGATATATGTGTTCTAGTTTGGATTCATGTGTTCTTAGTTTGGATATGTATGTGTTCTAGTTTGGATATATGTGTTCTAGTGTGGATATATGTGTTCTAGTTGGAATATGTTTGCTCTTAGTTTGGATATATGTGTTCTTAGTTTGGATATATGTGTTCATGTTTGGATATGTGTTCTAGTTTGGATTCATGTGTTCTTAGTTTGGATATATGTGTTCTAGTTTGGATACATGTTTTCTAGTTTGGATATATGTGTTCTTAGTTTGGATATATGTGTTCTAGTGTGGATATATGTGTTCTAGTTTGGATACATGTTTTCTAGTTTGGATATATGTGTTCTTAGTTTGGATATATGTGTTCTAGTGTGGATATATGTGTTCTAGTTTGAATATGTGTGTTCTTAGTTTGGATATACACTCACCGGCCACTTTATTAGGCACACCTGTCCAGCTGCTCATTAATGCAAATTTCTAATCAGCCAATCACATGGCAGCAACTCAATGCATTTAGGCATGTAGACATGGTCAAGTCGATCTGCTGCAGTTTAAACCGAGCATCAGAATGGGGAAGAAAGGTGATTTAAGTGACTTTGAACGTGGCATGGTTGTTGGTGCCAGACGGGCTGGTCTGAGTATTTCAGAAACTGCTGATCTACTGGGATTTTCACGCACAACCATCTCTAGGGTTTACAGAGAATGGTCCGAAAAAGAGAAAATATCCAGTGAGCGGCAGTTCTGTGGGCAAAAATGCCTTGTTGATGCCAGAGGTCAGAGGAGAATGGCCAGACTGGTTCGAGCTGATAGAAAGGCAACAGTAACTCAAAGAACCACTCATTACAACCGAGGTATGCAGAAGAGCATCTCTGAACGCACAACACGTCGAACCTTGAGGCAGATGGGCTACAGCAGCAGAAGACCACACCGGGTGCCACTTCCGTCAGCTAGGAACAGGAAACTGAGGCTACAATTCGCACAGGCTCATCAAAATTGGACAATAGAAGATTGGAAAAACGTTGCCTGGTCTGATGAGTCTCAATTTCTGCTGCGACATTCGGATGGTAGGGTCAGAATTTGGCGTCAACAACATGAAAGCATGGATCCATCCTGCCTTGTATCAACGCTTCAGGCTGGTGGTGGTGGTGTAATGGTGTGGGGGATATTTTCTTGGCACACTTTGGGCCCCTTAGTACCAATTGAGCATCGTGTCAACGCCACAGCCTACCTGAGTATTGTTGCTGACCATGTCCATCCCTTTATGACCACAGTGTTCCCATCTTCTGATGGCTACTTCCAGCAGGATAACGCGCCATGTCATAAAGCTCGAATCATCTCAGACTGGTTTCTTGAACATGACAATGAGTTCACTGTACTCAAATGGCCTCCACAGTCACCAGATCTCAATCCAATAGAGCACCTTTGGGGTGTGGTGGACCGGGAGAGTCGCATCATGGATGTGCAGCCGACAAATCTGCAGCAACTGCGTGATGCTATCATGACAATATGGACCAAACTCTCTGAGGAATGTTTCCAGTACCTTGTTGAATCTATGCCACGAAGGATTAAGGCAGTTCTGAAGGCAAAAGGGGGTCCAACCCGGAACTAGCAAGGTGTACCTAATAAAGTGGCCAGTGAGTGTATGTGTTCTTAGTTTGGATATATGTGTTCTTAGTTTGGATATATATGTTCTAGTTTGGATATATGTGTTCTTAGTTTGGATATATGTGTTCTAGTTTGGATATGTGTTCTTAGTTTGGATATATGTGCTCTAGTTTGGGTATATGTGTTCTAGTTTTGATATGTGATCTTAGTTTGGATATGTGTGTTCTTGTTTGGATTTAAGTGTTCTTAATTTGGATATATATATGTTGTAGTTTGGATATATGTGTTCTAGTTTGGATATATGTGTTCTTAGTTTGTATATATGTGTTCTAGTTTGGATATGTGTGTTCTTAGTTTGGATATATATGTTCTAGTTTGGATTTAAGTGTTCTTAGTTTGGCTTTATGTGTTCTAGTTTGGATATACGTGTTCTCAGTTTGGGTATATGTGTTCTTAGTTTGGATATATGTGTTCTAGTTTGGATATATGTGTTCTTGTAGTTTTTGGATATGTGTTTTTGTCTTTGTGTCGCACTGCTGCGGGCTGGGGGAAATGGTATTTCGTTTCATATCATGTACGCAAGTACATGAAGTGAAATGACAGTGTTCCTGATTCCTGATACTTGGCATGTTCTCTCTCGTTTTCTGTGATATCTGTGATTCTTTCATTGATAGAAGGAATCACAGATATGGTTTGAATTCAGTTTAATTTGGGTGTCCTGAGATCCTTTGATTTACTCTGCATACATGGAACAACAAAGCACACACACACACACACACACAGAGGATGACAGCCATATGGACAGTACATGATTATAGTAGATAGTTATATGTGGCTTATATGCTACTGCTCAGAGATACACAATAAACAACCACACTGACACTAAAAGCACAACGCTCAGCATAGCTCTACCACAAAAGGTCAGATCTGTAGATTTGTCGCTGTTGTCTAGTAGTGTATGCGAAACAGCAAGTTTACTTCAAAGCCAGTGAACACACAAGGCAGAGCAGGATGATAAATGCACAAATCACACCACTACAAATACACAATGCTTCTGACCATGATTATAATCACTTGAATGTCTCTACGTGTGTTGGTGCGTTTGAGAGAGAGAGAGATTAATGAAGGTAATTAAATATGCAGACTCGGAACGGAAGGACTGCTGTTTATTGTTAAAACACTTTAATGTGTGTGTGTGTGTGTGTGTGTGTGTGTGTGTGTGTGTGTGTGTGTGTGTGTGTGTGTGTGTGTGTGTGTGTGTGTGTGTGTGTTCACTAATAACGGATAATAAGGTGGTTTACCCTGATTGCTCTGTTTTGAGAGTGTATTTTTGTGCTAGTCTTTGTGTGTGTGTGTGTGTGTGTGTGTGTGTTTATCAGAGTTAGTGTGTCAAGGTGATTGTGTTTGTGATTCTGTGTGGCCTTTTGTCTGCATGTATATATTGCTTTTGTGTTTGAATGGTTTGTATCATCAATGTACGGTATGTTGCCGAGGGTTTGTGTGTGTGCGTGTGTGTGTATCTGTGATGAATGAAGGTAATTAAATATGCAGAGTTAAAACGGAAGGGCTGGTGTTTATTGATAAATCACTTTAAGGTTTGTGTACATGTGTGCATTTGTGTACGTGTGAGTAAGCTCCTTGCTTATTAACCCATCAGTCATGTCAGGACTGATTTAGTTAATTACATTGTGCGATAGAACATACTCCTCTCCTTCTCTTTTTTCTCTCCATTTCTTTCTCTCTTCCTTCTTTACTTTCACTCTCTTTTTCCTCCAACCCACTCCTTTCATTCTGTCCTCTCTCTCTCCCTTCTTTTTCCATCGCCGGCTCTCTCACTCCCCTCATTCTCTTGGAATGCAGACACCGAGGTCAAGATGGAGGCCACGACAAGTCACTAGATCACACACACACACGCACACACACAGGCTATAATGACCCACAACTATATGGACTCATACCTGCATACATGGAGCTGCACACATTTACAATGACGTTTTGCTTCAGATGCTTCTACAACACACACACACACGCACACACACACACACACACACACGCACACGCACATACACTCTTGCTGTGGTTTCTGTATTAATGCGTTGTCATGTACTTCCTAATCCACTGCATTAAATTCCTCTTATCCCACTTCATCATTCTGACTGTAACTCAACTATGGAACTCCATTAACACTCAGTGTGTGTATGTGTGTGTGTGTGCGTGCGTGCGTGCGTGCGTGCGTGCGTGTGTGCGTGCGTAGATAAATGGCATAACTTTGGACGACCCCAGCCCAGGTGATATTCGGTTTATAATAATTGTGGAAGTGATGGATATATATGTGCGTGTGTGTGTGGGTGTGGTGGGGAGATGGAGGGGGAGTGGAAATGAGTGTGAGTTTGGGGGGGGGGGGGGTGAAAGAGGCAGGAAAAGAGTTACAGATGGGAAAGGTTAAAAGAAATCAAAAATACATCAGGCTATTCAAACAGTGTAGTTGTGTTGTGTACTGATTTTCAAACAGTGTGTTACTTTTATCTCTGTCTATCTCTCTGTCTCTCTGCAGGGTAAGAGATCCCGGTCTGTGTATGTTTGCGTATAAACAGATTGCAATCTTTCAAACATTATCTCACTCTCTTTGCATGTGTCTCTGTGTGTCTGTCTGTCTGTCTCTTTGTCTCTGTGTGTGTGTGTGTGTGTGTGTGTGTGTGTGTGTGTGTGTGTGTGTGTCTCTGTGTGTGTCTCTGTGTGTGTCTCTGTGTCGCTCTGCAGGGTAAGGTAGCTCAGACGGCGTGCATGTCTGCCTGTAAACACATCTCCACGTCACTGCTGCAGCTGCTGTTGGACCCAGAGGTCAGGCAGATCTCCATCGGGGCTCTGCACCAGCTCAACGCCGACATCAGGGAGTGTGAGAGTGAGTGCACGCACAAGTACAGACACACACTGTTTTACCTTCCAGTTTTGTGTTTTGTTTTTGTTTGGTTTGTTATTTCAGCCATTTTCCCTCGCCGTACTTCATGCCGCTGTTTTCCTCCATTTAATCTCTCATCATCTCGGCCCCTCTTCAGTCCGCCCCCCCCCCTTTCTTTTTCTCCATGAGCTATGTCATCATGAAACAGAAGAAGTGTTTTGGTAACGTTGAAATTATTTATCATTTAACACCAGAACGACCAAGGCCGTCATGTTGACGCTTTTGGATTTTCAAAGTTTGATAACTTTGCAAAAAAAAAAAGAAAAAAGATACAGACCTGCTGCTCCCTGAATTTCCTAAAATTGCATATATGAGTTTAAGATCAATTGCACAAAAACGTTATGATAAGATCGACCTAAAATGACCACGAGCCGTTATTTTGACGGCTCGTAATTTGCACGTGATTGTGTGCGTCATGTCAGTGTTGATGACGTGTGTGGGTCGCATCGTTTCCTTCGTGAAGTTCGTTGCTCTGTCCTAGAAACACACTAGTGCTCTCCAGTGCAGAGTAATAGTCTAAACATGATTTTTGATTATTGCCAACGTGTCTGGCTACAGACGCCGTTACAGACGCACCATGACTACCATCGACATGTTGCAGTATTTACAGGCGTTGGACAGCAGCCATTTTAAATTGTTTGAAAAATAGTGTTAAAATTGTGAAAATTTTAATTTTGGTATCAGTCTTTTCTTAACAGACCTACTAACATATGCAATGCATTAATATCTCAACTGGGTATTCATCTTGACAGAATATAGAGTTTAAAAAACAGTGGGCTGTCATTTTGACCGCCCATGGTCGTTCTAGTAGTTTTTAAGTTCCAGTCGTTGTTTTTGACTGTTTCAATATTTATTTTCATTTCTTTTTTTACATTTCACGTTTTGTAGGCCTTGTTACGTTTGTTAGATTAGCAACATGTGTTTTTTCTCTTTCGTTTTTCAGGTACTATTTTTCACTTTTTCAATTTTGCTGTTGAAGTTGGACCATATCTCTTTGAAGTTTAAATTGTTTAAAAATAGTATTATGGTTGTTGGCGGCCTGTCCAGGGTGTCTCCCCGCCTGCCACCCAGTGACTGCTGGGATAGGCTCCAGCATCCCCCGCGGCCCTGAGAGCAGGATAAGCGGTTCGGATAATGCATCATATCTCAACTGGGTATTTCTCTTGACAGAACATAGAGTTTAAAAGCCGGCGGTCATTTTGACCGCCCATGGTCGTTTTAGGTAGGGGTGAAATCCCGGTCGTTCTAGTGTTAAAAATGATATTGATTTGTCAGAATGCAAGATAAAGGCCCTTGCCAAGGTGGTTATCTGGTCACAATGCTGGCATTGACGCCACAGGGGGCGCTATGGAACAACCCATCCTGCAACCGAAG
>NC_079230.1:18159574-18162074 GCF_029633865.1 Lampris incognitus
CGGCACCTCTCTTCACTGTCATTCCCTCGCTCGCAACACCGCTCGGCTTGTTTACAGGGGCCAACCGACGCCAAGACCCCAGCTCACATCCGTACGACCCCCCCCCCCCCCACACACACACACACACACACACCACACACACAGTGGCATCGCCACGGGTTCAAAACCCAACAGTCCTCAACTGTTCTCAAACAAGCCGGCAAAGTCCTTTAAAAGCAGCGCACACACACATGCGCACACACTAAACAAACGTACGCTCTTTCACACATGCTCACACACAAATACAAAACACACGCAAACACACACAGATACACTCAACAAGATGCAGTCTCACTCTTTTCACACACAAAACAGGACACACTCACAAATACTCTTTCTCTCTCTCTCTCTCTCTCTCTCTCTCTCTCACTCTCACACGCATGCAACAAAATGCAAACTCACATACACTTGTACATATATTTAAACATACACGTTTACACACACAATTCTACAGGACTTTAACAGACGCACGCTAAAAAAAAATCTACTCACACACATGCATTCCTTTTCTCTGTCTGACACAGAATCTTTTGCACACAGGCACCCCTGTTACACAGACTATCACACACACACACACACACACACACACACACACACACACACACGACCCAGCGACATGACTCTAACACCCTGCATCGCCTCCCCTTCTCTCCTCGGATCCCCCTCCCCCCCCGGTCCCCTCCCTCCTCCCCAGGCTGTCATTTGTCTGCCAATCTGTCCCAATGCATAGCGAATGCGACCAGCTCCTTTATTCACTTTCTCCCTCTCTCTCTCGCTCTGTCTCTCTCTCTCTCTCCCTCTCTCTCTCTCCCCCTCTCTCTCCCTGCTGGGGGGGGGGGGGTTGTTGTATTTTCCCACAGGTTTTGCCAGAGCCGGCCCGGTCGCAGGCTTCCAGGGTGACACGTTGCTTCTGGCCTTCAGTGACTTAAGACAAGTAGGTCTTTGTCCCTGTCCGCAGTCCTCTCTCTCTCTCTCTCTCTCTCTCTCTCTCTCTCTCTCTCTCTCTCTCTCTCTCTCTCTCTCTCTCTCTCTCTCCTTATTTTTCTTTTTTTTCCTCCCAGCTATCTTTACTTTTTTCTTTTCTGGTTTCTCCCCCAATCGCCCCCACACACACCCTGTCTCTTTTATCCTCCTCTCTTCCTCACGCCTCCCTCCTCCAACTCCTTCTCCTCCTCCTGTCCCTTTTCTGTTTTCTTCAATTCTTTTTGTTTGACTTGTTTTGTGTTTTTGTCGGGATGGAGTCGGTGTTTGCAATCGATCTACCCCCATCTTCTTCCTATTCTCCGCGTCCGCCTGCTCCGTTACAAATAAGAAATACAGTTTTATCAATTCAATTGATTAAAAAGGTATTTCTTATTTTCCCCTTTCTTCTTTGCTCTCTATTTCTCTTCAATTTGTGCCCTTTTTATCAGAATTCAGTGTAGCCCTAAGTGGAACCACATGGCGGTTGTCCTGTTGCCTTAAGGACAGACAAGAATGACCAGGGCATAGGATGGGATGTATTAAAGTCAGCATCTGTTTGTACACTAAACATCTGTTTACACACTAAAAGTAGGAAGTAGCCTGGAAACCCATTCAGGCAGTGGGAACTCTCAACAGACTGGAGGCTAACAGCACTTCCGATATTGGATGTTGAAAAATATTTGATTTGCATCATTTGACTGACTGCGAAGTCAGTGTCTTATATCGCTGTTGACTCATAGTAGGGAAATCACACACACACATGCACTCATGCCACCACACAGAGCACACATACATGTACAAGTGCCCCATCCCACATTCTGTCTACATTCATGCACACTGGAGCTTTCCTCTCAGTTGCTTATGAAAAGTGATGCACCTGAGTGTCGCATCTATTTATCGTTTGGCAGCACAAATGTTGTGTCAGTGGCAGGCATGCCGATCCCTTAACACGGGCGTGCCGATCCCTTAACGCAGGCATGCCGGTCCCTTACCCGAGGAGCACTGACCAGTTCCCAGGCGTTAACGCCGTGGTGCCCCTGCAGGACTGCTTGGACTGAAGAAGGCAACATAGGGGCTACAAAGCCACATACGTGATGCCAACTCTGGTTCACAGACGAGACACTCAGGAGCACTGTTTGATGCGACTGGACCGGACTGAATGTGTGCTGGGTCGGGTTCTTTGGGGTTGGCGTGCCCTGGGAAAATTCAGAGTCAAACAGAACTGGGAAACTGGGCCCACCGGATAGTTCTGCTGAGTTCCGTTTGGGGAGCGGGGGGGCTTAGAGTCTAGGATACGGGCGGGACTGTGTGTGTGTGTGTGTGTGTATTTATTTGTCGTGGCTGACGCTGAGTGGGTGAAAATGGGTGCAAAGTGAGCGCGCGCGTGTGTGTGCAGTTGTGTGCGCGTGGAGACTTGTTTGCCATCATGGTTTTGTGTGTGTTGGTCATCTTCGCCTTTTACCAAGTATGAAACTGTGGTGAGTGTTTGTATGAGGTT
>NC_079230.1:18167074-18197074 GCF_029633865.1 Lampris incognitus
TACATGCGGAGTCGCCAGCCGCTTCTTTTCACCTGACAATGAGGAATTTCGCCAGGGGGTGTAACACATGGTAAGATCACGCTATCCCCCCCCCCCCCCCCGAACAGGGGCCCTGACCGACCAGAGGAGGTGCTAGTGCAGTGACCAGGACACATACCCACATCCGGCTTCCCACCCACAGACACGGCCATTTGTGTCTGTGGGGACGCCCGACCAAGCCGGAGGTAACACGGGGATTCGAACCGGCGATCCCCGTGTTGGTAGGCAATGGAATAGACCGCCACGCCACCCAGATGCACCGTCATTGTTGTCGTTGTTGTTGTTGTTTTGTCTTTTAAGATGCTGTGAGGATTTTTTCACATTATCCGTCTCAGTTCAGTTTTGATCCCTTTGTGTGACTGACAGGCAGATGAGACCCATCAGTGAGGAGGTTCGATATTACTATAGACTGATTCCTACTGCTTCTCTGTGTCACATTTCCCTGTGGAATCTGGTGAAGTGATTTATGACACACAGACGGGACACAGCCACAATTACAGACATATTACCGCATCACTGTGTCTTCAGATCACCTGTTTGTCCAAAACACTACTACATCTCTCACTTCTCTCTTCAGAACAACTGCACCAGCTGCAGTTAATACAGATCTTTATGACACGTGATGCCAATGGAAAATGAAGTCGTTCATCCTTTAGGGGTTTTTTTCTCCCCCCTTCCCCCCCAATAAGAAAACGAGAACGAAATTGTCTTGGGTCAACACTAGAAGCTGTGTTATTGCGACATGTCTAAGGGGGGGGGGGGCGAACCGGACAGAGAGACTGGCCCATCAAATGGACGACCCACTCTCTAGCCCCCGGCGCAGACAGGCAACCACCCCGCTGAAGTGCCCTTTAGCAAAACAGCTTGTTTTTCCTTATTATTTTTTTTTGCAAATTTCAAAAGAGTGGTGTAAGTTGGATGGAGAAAGCTGAGGGGATGGGGGCGGGGGGGAGCAGGGGGGTAGAGAGGAGGTAGAAGCGAATGGAAGATGAAAGCTTGTAGGCGGAGAGATGACGGGAAGAGGGAGGGTTATGAAAACGGGGAGAGAGAGAGAGAGGGAGAGAAGGAGTGAAAGGAAAGGGATGGAAATGTCAAGAGTGCAGGAGAGGCGGAAAAAGGAGTGTTCTTGCCAGAGCGTGGTCTCACACAGAGAAAACATGACGTGAATGTGGGGATGAAAGGGTGAGAGAAAGAAAACAAGGGATGGAGATAGTGAAAGAGTGCAGTCAGGTGAAAGTGATACGGCGGGTGAAACGGACGTCCAGGGTGGTCTCTCTCGCGCTCTCTCTCTCTCTCTCGCTGGCTTGCTCGCTTTTCTCTCAGCCTCCATCTCTCTCTCCCTCCCTCCACCCTTCGCTCTTACATCCTTTTCTGTACTTGTTGTCTCTCCTTTTCTTGCTCCATCATATTTCTGTCCTCTCTCTCTTCCTCTCTCTTGGGGGCTGACATTTCTCTTCATGTGTTTGACCACTCACAGAAGGGGGGATGAATAGAGGAGAGGACAGGATTGAAAGGGGGGATGAGGGGAGAAGAAAGACGAAGAGAGGAGGCCGAGCAGCAAGACGGACATCTAAATGCTCGCCCCGCCGATCTTTTGGGAGCGAAGGAGAGAGAGAGAGAGAGAGAGAGAGAGCGCTACACGCAAACACACATATGCCCACACGCGTGCACGCAGCCGTGCACTCACAGTTATACGCGCACAAAAACACAACGCGAGTGCACAAACATTCAGTGGCAAGTTCACACAAAACGCCGTGACTGCTGCGCACACGAATGGAGGTCGGGACTTGCTCGCCCGGTGTTGAGTATGTGTGATAATGCGGCGCCGTGATCGCTCGAAGGCCTCGAACGCACAGAGGTGTAAATTGCACACAAATACACTGGACTACAGTGCGCGGATGTTGGCACACCAGTCTGACAAAAGGAGAAGACGAGGCACCTGAAGAGTGTGGAGAGAGAGAGAGAGAGAGAGAGAGAGAGACAGGTCTGAAGGAGGGGAGATGGAGGGCCAGACGCTGAGTAGAATGATGGGTATTTTGTGTGTGTGTGTGTGTGTCTCACCATCAGACATTGCACACACGCTGGGCGCTTCTTGTCAGGGTCACAGACACATGAAGGGGTGGAACCAATGAAAACCTAGGGGGCTGTTTTTGCTGCTTACAAACGGCAAATGGCCCATATGCCCCTCTCAATGGCGCGGCACACCCGCCCAGAGACCGGGTCGCAGGACCGCGTCCATTTTGCAAATTCTGAGATGGCAAACAAGTCAAAGAGAAGGAAATGGCGAGGTCGACCTCGTGACTGTAATTCACTCCAGGAATCTCTCTCTCTCTCTCTCTCTCTCTCTCTCTCTCAGATATTGTAGCTGATTATTGGGGAATTTGCCTCTCAAATATTTATAGTTCCTCTCTGGTTCCCTCTCTCTTCGATTCTCTTTATTGTTCTCCCCAGTCTTCACCCTCTTCCCTTCCTCTCTACCTCTCCCATAGCGGTAACTCTCTTCCACCCCTATTTTCCCACGTCACTCTCTCTCTCTCTCTCTCTCTCTCTCTCTCTCCATCGCTTTCTTTTTCCCTTACCCTCTCTCCTCCCCCTCTGAATGCGAGTAGAGTGTGTTTATGCTCTAAGAATGGGGCATTTAGTTAGCCTATGTCCATTTCAGCAACGCACACACGCACACACACACACACAAAGAGCTGGAAAATTGGCTACCAAAAGTGTCACTCATGCTGGTATGCACAATCATGCACACAAACAACACACAACAGACTCAACTGAAAAAAAAATACACTGTGGGCTACGCACACACAACCACACACACACACACGTGCTCCTTTTGAAGGGCAGGGTGCAGTCTAAGGTCAGTAAGTGAAGGAGAGGATAAGTGTCGGTGCCAGGAAGTGGTGAGAGCCCACTGACTGATCCCAAACACACACCTTATCTGATCTCTCTCACTCACTCGCTCACATGTATACACATACACGCGCCTGCATACTTCACGTGTGCACAACACATAGACACCATACACATATAGACACCAGACTATTCATCCAGTGAATAGCTGGTACACACTTAGACACTGCATGTGCAGCGTCTTCTTCTCGTTCACGTGCACGTCTCTCTTCTGATGTGTGTCGTGTCTGATGTATAAACTGATTATTTTCCAAGCTCGCACACATGCACCCACACCTAAGACATGCCTGCATCACAAATGACCCATTCTCTCACACACACGCCTGTCTTATGCCTGTCATGACAACAGCTCACAGTATCACTTGATTTTGTATGTGTGTGCACGTGTGCGTGCACACATGTTTGTGTGTAGAAGTGCGTCTGTATATTTGTTGGCAGGGTGAAGAATGTGTGCTTGAGCAGAGGCTGTTGTAGCGAGAGAAGGTTCCAGAAAGAAAGAGTAAATATATGAGTGTGTGAGAGCGTATAGGCCCCTTCCATCACCTTCCTGTCCTGTCTATGGCCGGCCAACTTGTGACTGGTCAAACTGCGGTCACAGCAGTGGTGCTACCCTGTGACCGGATTGGCTAGGAGGGGAGTGGTGGTTTAGCACTTCCGACCGATGGTCAAACAACGGTCAGGAATGGGGGGTAGGGGAGGACACGGGGGTCAAGGTGGCTCCCTCACTTGCTTATACACACAAATGCACCAGTAGACTTTCCCTTTCCAAAAACATGTGTGAGCTCACACACACACATGCACACACACACACACAAACACACAGTGACCGTGTGGCGACCGGGTCAGGTCATTGTTTTGTGTTATCAGTCCTGACCTTTCTGCCTCTACCCTGATACAACCTGCATCTAAGCCCCTTCCTGTCTGTGAGTGTGTTTGTGTGTGTGTGTGTGGGGGGGGGGCATATTTGAGAAAGTTTGTTTGTCTTGTAGAAAGTGGTGTGTGTGTGTGTGTGTGTGTGTGTGTGTGTGTGTGTGTGTGTGTGTGTGTGTGTGTGTGTGTGTGTGTGTGTGTGTGTGTGTGTTTGTTTGTTCTGAAGTCACTTTGGTCCACATAGAGGTAAGAACCCCAAACAGCTCTCACCTCTCAACCTTTCTGCGGTTTCCTGTTTGGCCCGAGAGTGGTATAAATGGTTTTTGCCGTTGTCTTTTTTTTTTTTTTGGCACATGTATAATTTTTTATCTTGAAATAATTGAAGAAAATTGTCAATTTGGGGGAAAAAAATCTATTTTTGTCTTCGGTAGGAAAATTACTTCAACACATCACTGTGGAACAGGAAGCAGTAAAGGACAATCGAGCGATTTTAGATTAAGAACAAATGATGCATGAAAACAGCGGTATCTGAAGTTTGCCGGTACACATGGCTGACATTTTGGAGGACGTCATGTGCACAAAAGTCGTCTTTATGTCAGCCAGGGTTATCGGTAAGTACAGTTCTTCAGTTCGTTGTGCGCTTAGGAGGGGTCCCTTTTTTTTTGCAAGTGTTTAATGACGTTATCGACTTATTTATACTGTAGGAACGAGTGGTGGTACTTTCGTTTTAAATATTGTGCATCTCTGCTGTAAAAGAAAGCTCGAAGTGAGTCCTTCTCTGTAAACACTGCCGTGACCAAGTCGCCCTCCCACATTCCCATAAGATGAGGTTTTGGTGCCGCGTCCCTCGGTTTCCAAACTTGGTGTGCAAATGACATTGTGCTGCGTGCTCGTAACGATGTTTTCCTTCTCATTCCAGATAAATGGTGCAGCGCGTGAGCAGCGAAGCCAGAAGGCCCCGCAAAAACCATTATTAGCGTTCGTCTTGGAGAAAAACAAATACTGGTTCGACCGGACCGAGTTTTCGCTCGTTTGGCATTTTAAAAAGCGCTCCAATCCAAGTCGGGTTTTAAACGTGATTTGATTCAAATTGAGCTTTGGAAATTGGTTGCATCTAAATTGAGCTTCAAAGAAAGAAAGGGGGGGGGGGAAAGTTGGTCAACCCAAATGGACCTTTTGAAAAAGTGGCTGAACCCAAACTGAACTCTTCGAAGAAAAAAAACAAAACCCCGTCGGAGGCCAAATTGAACTTTTAAAAAGTGGTTGGATCTAAATTGAGCTTACAGTGGCGCTAAGAGCTGCTGGGTTGTTGTTTTTTCCTCCTCTAACGCTGTTTGTTTTGGAGTATTCTGTCTTGATTCAGTTCATCAGCGTGCAGCTCCCCGTAGGCCCCCCGACTGCAGCCTGCACCCGTCTGCAGTCTGCAGCCTTCCCACTCGCTCATTCCTCCTCTGTAAGATCTAGTTACCCTGAGCCTGACCCCCCTCTCTCCATCCTCTCGCTATCCTCTCTCCCTCTTTTCTGTCTCCTCCAACCCCCCCCCCCCACCACCACCATCACCACCCCCGTTCTCTTTTTTTTTCCCCGTTTGTCTTTTCTTCTCCTCTCTCTCACTTTTGGCCCTCCTCTCCCCCTCTGCACCGTCTCTGTCTGTCTGTCTCTGCCTGTCTCGTCACCTCTCTTTACCTCCCTCGTTTTCTCCCTCCCCCTTACTCTTTTCTGTCTCCCCCCCTCCCGCTATTCATCTCTCTCTCTCTCCTCCCCGTCCTTTCCCCTCCCCCTCCCTGCCCCTCACTTTTGTCTCCTCTCTCCACCGCCACCTCTTTTCTTCCATCCCTTCTCCTTTCACTCTCCCTCCATCTCGCCATCTCTCTCTCTCTCTCTCTCTCTCTCTCTCTCTCTCTCCTCTCTCTCTCTCTCTCTCTCTCTCTCTCTCTCTCTCTCTCTCTCTCTCTCTCTCTCTCTCTCTCTCCCTGTGTAGTGTCTAACTGACAGCGGAGACCCCTGGTTGAACCAAGAGTAGATAGACAGCAAGTTAAAGAAAGGGAGAGTTTGGGGGAGAAAGAAGTGGCAGAGAGGGGAAGAGAGAGACGCACACACACAGATGACGTGAAACTGAGAGAGAGAGAGCGTGCGAAAGAGATGGATAAAGAGACATTCAGTGGCAGGAGGGAGAGATAGAGACAGAGAGGTGGATAAAGAGGGAGGCTGAGGAGATTTCCAGAAGTCCTCATGACCACCTCTTTCTTTAAGATGAATAAATAAATAAAGGGGGGCAAACTATTTATCAACTCGTCCTAAATTCTCATTTTTCCTCTTTTTGCTTTGCTTTGTTTTAATGCTCAAAGGCCTGACTGCTTATGTGCCGGGGAGGCTTGTAGAGATGAGTATAACTGACCAGTCACAGGTGGAACACAAGTTTTATAGCGGTAATCAATCTGCAGCAAGTATGAGGCATTGACAGAATGGGAGAAAGATGGAGAGGAAATGGCTGAATGGAGATGAGGGGCTGGTGAAAAGCAGGACGAGTGTATGTGTGTGTGTGGAGTCAGCGCAGGAGGTGTTTTTTCGCGAGAGAAAGCTAGTAAGCAAAAAGCGAGGAGGGGGACGACGGTGTGCGTCCAGTGCAACAGTAGCCGGAGAACATTAGGTCCGATAACCTCCACAGGCGACCTTTGACCTCTTGCTTTCAGAGGTCAAGAGCGGAGCTGCGACTAAAACGTAAGCTTACCTCGTCCTCTGGAGGTCAGCGAGGCTCCCACGGAAGATAAGATACAGTTTGAGGGGAAACTGATTGTTATGAAAACTCGCCTTATCACCACATTTGCAAAGCTGGGCTCCGCAGATGAGATGTGGTCTGATGTGCGTCAGCGCCGTTTGACTCACCGGGCTCTGCTGATAAGACGGCACAAGTAGAGAGAGTCAGAGCACTCCTGAACATTAGCTCAGCTGGAACGGTGTCTTCTGATTTAATGGTGTTTTTTTATTTTTTGCTCTCAGTATTGATTGATTTGTTTCTATTAATCAATAAATAAATCTTTTGGGGGATCCTGGTGTTCACTGAAATGATCTTTCCACCAGGAGAACTGTCGATAGAAGTTGACCAAGATGCAGAAAACAAATAACTTTGTGTTATTATTGACAAACTAATTGTCTTATTGTCTTTTTTATTTTTATTTAGTTAGTTATTTATCTTTTTTTTTTTTTTTTTTTTTTTAATTGTATTGGTGACCTTTCTCAACTCTGAGCTTTGACAGGTAGCGAAGGAGGGATTGTTAAGAAAAGGAAGGATGGGTGTCCAGGTAGCATAGTGGTCTATTCCGTTGCCTACCAACACAGCGATCGCTGGTTCGAATCCCCGTGTTACCTCCAGTTTGGTCGGATGTCCCTACAAACACAGTTGGCCGTGTCTGCGGGTGGGAAGCCGGATGTGGGTATGTGTCCTGGTCGCTGCACTAGCGCCTCCTCTGGTCGGTCGGGGCGCTTGTTCGGGGGGGGAGACTAGGGGAAATAGCATGATCCTCCCATGCGCTACATCCCCCTGGCGAAACTCCTCACTGTCAGGTGAAAAGAAGCGGCTGGCGACTCAGGGGTCAGACAGCAACCGAGATGGCTCGGGAGAGTGAGGTAATTGGCCAGGTGTAATTGGGGTGAAAATCACCAAAAAAAAGCAGGGATGAGCAGGGACCAAGACATTGATGAAGAGAACGAGAGGAAGATGAGTGATAGATGGTGTTTTCTCCAGGGGTTAAGGGGTCCTAGATAAGGCACAAGAGCACTTTCACTCCATGGAGACCCTTAAACTTTGAACTCTTAACATAGCAGGGGAGTGGATGGATAGAAGGTGAATAGATTGAAAGAGAGAGAGAGATTTAGTCTCAGGAGAGACGGCAGTGGCAAGCTGGACATTTTTCCCCCCCTCTGGACATCGACACTTTCAACTTTCACCGACCTTTGACCGCTGAAAGTCAACAGAGAAGATGGAAGGAGAGGAGGAGTGAAGAACATATGTGTTGGTTGGAGCCCACAACAGAGAGATGGAGGGAGATTTGATGGACAGATGTCATATGGTCTCTTAATGCAAAAACAAACAAACAAACAAACAAACAAAACAATGTCCTTTAAGCAACCTTTGAACTTTGAACTCCGGGCTGGGGTTCAGGCATGGAGGGAGCCGGAAGGGGAGACGGGTGAGATGACAGCGGCGACGGACAGGTGTCAAAACGACCCTTTATCCCCGGCAATGGACAAACCCATTTTCTCTGCTTTTAGTGACCTTTGACCTCTCACCTCATGGTGACATGGAAGTAGGGCGTCCTCACAGAAAACGTTGTCTCTGAGTCGTGCATGTGCATGATTGTTTAGGACACGCTGGTGTTCATTTCTCAACTGTGGCGCGCCACCGGACTCCAGGGGACACGTTGTAGAACATCAGCTTCTTCGTTTGGGCCAGCTTGGTCGTCCAAGTGTATTTGTGAGAGCGAGTCACCGTCTGCTGCATCCTTAAATGTTTTTCTGTTTTGCAAGTTTAACTTCTGGGACTTTTTTTTCCATTCTCCACCTCTTGGTCCTCTTCCATCCTTGAAAATCACATTTCAGTCAGTCATACATGTCGCACAACGACGCAAGAGCCAACAGGACGTCATCACAGCTGAGGAGCACGGGGGATGGACGGACAGATGGGGGGGGGGGAGTACTAAAACGAGATTGACAGGTGACACTGTCCCTTTATTGTTGATGAAAGTCAGAAGGCCTCTCTGCTTTTAGCGACCTTTGAGCCGTCACCTCCGACCTGTGATGGCCTCACCACTTCACCCTTGGCCATCTTGGACAAATGGGTAATTAGAGGTTAGGGAGGAGTAGATGGAGAGATGGAAGCAGAGGGAGCCTTGAAGAATTGTTGCAGGGTGGATGGACAAATTTCAGAATTTCTAGAGAGGCGGGGGGGTAACTGTAAAGGCAAGAAGCAGAGAGCATAGAGAGAGAGAAGGAAGATGAAAAACACAGCAGTGATAGATGAAGAGGGGAGGCTAAGGAGGCGGGAAGGAGAGATCGATGAAAGGATGAAACAGAAATTGGTGGGAGAAAGTTAGTGATGTCATTTCTTTCCTTTGCACTAGGTCAAATGTTACATAATCACAACCTTCCTATGTGTGCACATGTGTATGTGTGCATGCATGCGTGTGTGTGTGTGTGTGTGTGTGGTGTGTGTGTGTACACAGTGTAAACATGGTGAATTCTGGTTGACCCTGGTTCTTGGCTGTTATTAATGAGAACATGGCAGCTCGCCGACAGGCCCTAACAAACAGATCAACCAAACAGCCGGAATAACTATTAACAACTTTCCAAAATATACAGAGAGAAGGTGGGGGGGGGCAAGGGTGGAGTGATGGGGGGGGGGAGTTGGGGGTAGGTAGAGAGAGAGGAACTTATTTGGGGAGGGAGGGGGGGTACTCTCAATGACCTTTGACCCTTGCCAATGAGCTGGGATGGCAGTACCAATTTCACCATAAAGTCGTCTTCAGCTGGACGGTAGAATGATGGGTGGATGGTAGAGTGACGGGTGGACGGGAGAGGTGATATGGGGGACGTGTTGGCTGTGAGATGGACTGACAGCAGGGAGAAGAGGGAGCGAGGGATAGATGCCCGGACAGACGGAGGGGCGGGTGAGCGAAGCGGTGCGGAGAACGACGGAGAGCTAGGCAGATGATGAGAAAAAGGGAGAGCGATGTGCATGCACGTGTGTGCGTGTGCACACAGCAGGTATTTATTGCTCCTTCCTTCCGCCGCTGGTTTGAGTCCAGCTGCACTCAGGCGGCGTTGTTCATGTGACATTTAGGGGGAAGAAGAGGGACGGGGAGCGAGAAAGCGGAGTGGGAGACTGAGGGACGGAATAGAGAAATCGGCAAAAGAAAGAAAAGTTGGGTGAGGGAGGTAGAGAGGAAGAGGAGGAGGGGGCACTGAGGGTGGAGAGGAAGGAGAGGCAGAAAGTCAGAGAGAGCGAGAGCTGAACGGAGACGGTGCTAAAAGGGAGCAAGGAGGAGGAGAAGAAGTACTGGAAACCAAAAGAAAGAAACAGAGCTAATGTGTTTTAAGGGGGTTGTATATATGGGAGCGCAATTAGAGGAGAGAGAGCGAGAGAGGGAGAGAGAGAGAGAGAGTGAGTGTGCACCATTAGCGAAGGAGAAATGATAAAATAAACAGGAGATCTCTTGGTAATATGTCACTTTGTTTTTCTGTTCCACAATAATCTCTTGTTTGTGTGTGTGTGCTTGCACGTACGTGTGTGTGTGTGTGTGTGTGTGTGTGTGTGTGTGTGTGTGTGTGTGTGTGTGTGTGTTTTGAGAGCGAGGAGACAGGAGCGATAGCGCGGGGGAGGTCATGGTGAGGTGAGAGAGGGGGAGCAAGACGGAGGGAGAAGTTCAGCGAGAGGTGAAGAGAGACTGAGAGACATGGTGCTCTGCGTGCATGTGTGTGTGCAGGGTGAATCCAGGGTCAGGAGCGTGTGTGTGTGTGTGTGTGTGTGTGTGTGTGTGTGTGTGTGAGTGTGAGATCCACCGCAGCCAGGAGACCTGCTGGCTTGCGTGTGGCTGAATTTTAGAGGGCCTCTCTCTCTCTCTTTCTCTCCCCCCTTTTCTTCTTCATCCATTTTATCAACTCCTCTTTTGTGTTTTATCGATTCACGGACTCCCTCCTCCCCCCAAACCTTCCTCCTCTCCTCCTCCTCGCTGCACCACCTCTCAGTCCGCCCGTTCACTCTCCTCCCCGACTGTACACCCGCTCCGTTACCAACTGACCTCAGCCTCACCCAAAACCCACCTGTCTCGCCTCTGCTCTCCTCTTTTCTCCTCGCCATTCCAGTCCTCTCCTCCGTTCTCCTTCACTCCGGAAGACGAAGACGGTAAGAGAGAGAGATAAATGGGAGAACAGAAGCGGGGAATGAGTCAGCTGGGAATGAAAAGCAGAGCGAGAGAGGGGGGGGGGGAGAGAGAGAAAGAGTGAGGGAGAGAGTGAACAAGAGGGAGCAAGAAAGAGAGAGGGGGGGAGAGAGACCTTACAGAGGAAGGTGGAGATGTTCAGAGGGAGACGGGCCCACAGAGTGTGGTTCCATAAGAGAGACGGTCAGATCCTCTCTGTGATACCATGAAAATCCCTTCAACCTCAGCCGCCTGCTTATCTGCCTCTGTGTGTGTGTGTGTGTGTGTGTGTGTGTGTGTGTGTGTGTGTGTGTGTGTGTGCTTTTTTGAATGGTGCACTTTGGTGAAAGTGTGTGTATGTGGATTGTTGTGAGTGTTGTCTGTGCCTGCATGCAAGCATCGTTCCACTTCCACTGTGTGTGTGTGTGTGTGTGTGTGTGTGTGTTTGAGAGAGAATGGGGGCTGTTGTTATTCTAAACATTTTTGTTTGCCTCAGGTTGCAAGTTTTGGTGTCGGCATTTCTTGGTTTGTGTGTGTATGGGTGTGGGTACACATCAGTGTGTGTGTGTGTGTGTCACTTATTCTGAATGTTATCTTTGGCCTGAGCTAGCATGCTATCTGTTTTTGTCTCTCGTGGTGTGTGTGTGTGTGTGTGTGTGTGTCTGTGTGTGTGTGCATGTGTGCGTGCGTGCGTGGTTGTGTGCGTGTGACAGGCGGCGGGGTGCTTGCTGAGTTTACTTCCTCTAAATAGACAGCTTTAGTATCAGACGGTCATAACTCTTCCTGCCATACCTGTCACGCTTTCGCCTCCTACTCACCACACACAACACACACACACACACACACACCAAAAGCGAGATGCATGTGCAGGAAAACAATAACATCCAGTATAATATACGTTCACAAATATACAAACTCACACACACAGACACACACAGGTCTGTAGCTCATTTTCTGAACGATTTGTTTACGTGAACTAGTGGGCAGATGATGTTTTTGGTTTATGTAACTGCGCTGAACCTGGTGTGTGTGTGTGGGGGGGGTCTGTGTGCGTGTCTGTGTGTGTATATGGACGCTTTGAGTGGAGTGAACACATACATAACTGGTTTGTTTATGTGTGTGTTTGTGCGAGCATGTTTGTGAATGTTGGTGCCTTTCTATTTGTGTCAACACACATAACCTGTGTATGTGTGTGTGTGTGTGTGTGTGTTCTGTACTTGTTTACACAGGAGGATTAAAAGGTCAAACTTTGGCCGTTTGAGGGTGAACCAAGGGGCGGGGGGGAGCGAGAGAGAGAGAGAGAGAGAGAGAGAGAGAGAGAGAGAGAGAGAGAGAGAGAGAGAGAAGAACAAACAGTGAAAGATGAGAGGCGGGGATTCAAGGAAGGCAGCGAGGAGGAGGAGGAAGAGGATGGGGAAGAGAAACAGGAGGAAGGAGAGGAGGAGAGGCAATACAAGGGATACCGTGAGAGAGATGGGAGGAAGGTATGTAGGGATGGAAGGAAGAGGAAGGAGAGAGAACAAGAGGGTGGGAAAATAAACTCAGGAGGTTCAGAAAAACAACTGACTCCTCCTCCTCTTCCTCCTCTGGCTGTAAGGCCATGATGCGCTGGTGCTGTGTTTGGCGGCAACATCGGTGATGACTTCCCAGAGCAACAGACACTATTTGCGCCTGGTGTTAACATAAAATCTGTGTTGTGTCCTTACCTGGGACAGCCATTGAATTTCCTGCTGCACAAACTCACAGAGCATGCAGTGTTGTGTGCGGTGTTGTGCGCGGTGTTGTGTGCGGTGTTGTGTGCAGTGTTGTGTGCAGTGTTGTCATCCTGCATTTGGCTCCGCCAGGTGTAGTCTAGCTCTCACTGCAGCCAGACCTCAGAAAGAATCCAGTCCCAGTAAATCCAGTTCGTAGAGCGCACTCTCACCAGTAAGAAAGCACCGGTAGGGATGTCCGGGTGGCATAGAGGTCTATTCCGTTGCCTACCAACATGGGGATCGGCGGTTCAAATCCCCGTGTTACCTCCGGCTTGGTCGGGCGTCCCTGCAGACACAATTGGCCGTGTCTGTGGGTGGGAAGCTGGGGTATGTGTCCTGGTCGCTGCGCTAGCGCCTCCTCTGGTCAGTCGGGCGCCTGTTCGGGGAGGGGGGGCTGGGGGGAATAGCGTGATCCTCCCACGTGCTACACCCCCCTGGCGAAACTCCTCACTGGCAGGTGAAAAGAAGCGGCTGGCAACTCCACGCGTATCGGAGGAGACGTGTGGTAGTCTGCAGCCCTCCTCGGCTCGGCACAGAGGGTGGAGCAGCGACCGGGCGGACTCGGAGAGCGGGATGATTGGCCAGGTACAGTTGAGGAGAAAAGGGGGGGGGGGGAGCACTGGTGGAAATACCACCTGTGCAGCAGTCGGTGGTGGAATGGTGAGTGGCTCATTCTGGAGGTTGCTGGTTACTCGGGCTTGCTCAGCTTTCACATGAATTACTTCCACAGCAGTGCAGGTATCACTGTACTGACACAGGAGTGGCAAGCAGGATTTAGGTAAAATGGCTTCACCCCCCCCCCCCCACTCACACACACACACACACACAGTCTCCCAATGTCATCGTCAGTGGCTCTTGATCTTAAGGATCCCTCCTTTTCTATCACTGGCTTGATCTGCCCTTCCTCGCTCCTCTCTCTTTCCCTGTCTTCCTCTCAGCCGCCACTGTTCCCCATCCTGCTCTCACTTTCTCTTTCATTTTCTTTTCTCCTTTTCTCCCCACATGTGGTTTTGCTCTCCATCCCTCTGCGCTGCTCCTCCTCTCTCATCCCTCACTCACATATGGTTTCCCTCTCTGGGTCTGTGCGTGTGTTTGGTGTTACCCAGAGTTCACCGAGGCTCCCTGTGTGCATGTGTCCGTGTGCATGTGTGTGTCTGCAAATTCACAAATATGCATGTCAGTGTGTCTGAGTCTGCAAGAGCATAAGCACGTGTGTGTGTGTGTGTGTGTGTGTGTGTGTGTGTGAGAGAGAGAGAGTCAGATAAAGTTCAGAGGGCTAGCCAGTTATGCAACAGTCAGCAATGTGGGTCATTCAGTTGACCCCCCCCCCCACACACACACACACGCTGACCCCCCCTAGGCACCCACCTTCTTCTGAGAAGGAGGCTGTTTCCTCTCCTGCTTTTCTCTCATCCCTCACCTCCTTCCTCTCTCCCCCTTCTTTCATTAGGAGAGGAAATGTATTTACTTACTGAGGACCTTTACCCACCTAAATTTCATTGGCTGTTGTGCTTTATATTTTACTTTGGGCAATACAGAGGGATGCACACTTTCTCTCTTAACTCTCTCTGTGTCCCTCTGTCTCCCTCTCTCTCTGTCTCTCTCTTTCTCCTATCGCCATTTTTTTCAGTTCATCAGTGTCATTTTTATGTAAACACTGTTTCTCTCTTTTTTTAAATCTTTGCCACTGTACCTCTGTATCTGTTGCTCTTAATCTCTCTTTCTCTGTCCATCTCTCTCATCTCTCCCCCTCCAGTTATTGGACCTGTTTGTCCAGTGGGACTGGTCTACCTACCTGGCGGATTACGGCAGACCCACCTGTAAATATCTGAGAGTCAACCCACACACTGCACTGGCCCTGCTGGAGAAGTGAGTAGCCATTCACCCTAATCCACCCACCCACCCATCCAGCCCTCCACCTTCACCTCTTCTCCTCCTCTAACATTGTTCCAGATCCACTTCTTTGTCAGCACTCCAATTACATTTTTTCTTTCCTTCCTTTTATGCATTGATCTATCCATCCATCCATGTTCCATCAATCTGTACGCGTACTCTCCGTTTCTCCTGCGCACCCTCAATCTTTGCCTTTCTTTTGGTCTCTGTATGTCTCTGTCTGTCTGTCCTCTACCATCTGTCTGTCCTTTCTGTCTCACCTCTGTTTCCTCTTTCATTCCAACAGGTTGTCTAAACCGTAAGTACTGCATCCACTCTGTGCGTGTGTGTGTGTGTGTGTGTGTGTGTGTATGTGTGCGCTTATGCCTGTTTGTTTGTGTGTGTGCCTATGGACTGACTGACACGGCATGCATCAGTGTAAGACTACTAAAATATAAGAGAAACTGAGAAGTGGAGGCAGACGGAGAAGCGATTATTTACATGTAGACTCGTGTTTGACAGCCAAGAATTTTCACACACACATGCACGATCAATCCCATGCAAAAATACACACGCACACGTGCACGAATACACACACACACCCATGCAGACTTCATAAATAAACATCAAACGCGGGTCGAGGAGATAGCGATGTATTTGTGATAATAGCAGAGAGCAGGTGGAAGTAAAGGGATGTTATCGCTATAACAACAGTGTTCTGTCTCCGTAGTGATGGCTATCAGCCTATAGGTGAAGTGCCTGCACTCCCGGCAGGAAGATAGCCCGGTGGTGCTGATGAAAGCAATGCACACAACTGTACAAACTAATTGCACAAATAAAAGACTGACCGTGTGCTGCATACACAAACTGTCTTGTGTGTGCATGGACCGCCTTTTGCCATGTGGAAGTTCTTATGAATACACACTGACTGCAGACTGACTAGCCACACATTCATAAAAGCTAGGAGACAGTTTAGTTCTGACCAAGTTGCCAGGCAAGACACACACACACACACGCGCACATTGGGAGTCCAGTGATTCTTTGCGTCGTTCAGTACAGTACCACTAAACTCCTTTTATCTCCGTCACCACTTTGACCCACATTGTCTGAAGGCTTACAAAGGGACCGAGACTCCAGAAGTCCACTTTCAAGGGGGCCCAGGCTTGGTGTCCTCTCTTTCCCGGGCGGAAGCACCCTGCTGGGGCTGGTGCAGTCCACTCAGTCCCTGAGCATCCCAGAGGTCCAGAAGGCTCTACCGCTCTGTGACCAAGCTAGCAGACGCATACACACATGCACAGCTGCACACATACTGTCTCATGTGACACTGATGACACTTGCAGGCCTGATAGCCCAACCAGCAGAGGTTCTGCACGGCCCCGTTGTGCATCTGTGAGGATGGTGTTTTAGTTCTGCACAAAATAAAGAGTTATTCAGATCTCTCCTTCACAGGTTTCACTTGTAGCAAGACCAAAGTGGAAACTGTGTGCATGTGTGTGCACGTGTGTGTGTGTGTGTGTGTGTGTGCATTATTTGTTTGGTTTTTTTTTTTCCAGGATGCTTTGTTTGGACCGACCAGTGCATCATTATCAAGTGTTTTATTTCTAAGTGCATCTCTTGGAACTGCTCTATTTCTTGCTACATTTACAATAAAGCTTAAAACTAACTCCGCTGACCCCTGCCCACATCTACTTCTTTCTACCCATCCTGCATCTCTCCACCCATCAACTTCTCTCTCTCCCTCTCTCTCTCTCCTCGCTTGCTCTCTGTAAATGTATTTTACTCTTATCTGTTCCTGCCTCTGTTCCTCACATACCCTCCCTCCATTCCTTTTGTCTTTCTCTGTCTTACCCTCACCCTCTAATTTGTTTTCTTCACCCTCTCTCCTCTCTTTTCCCTCTTTCTCACCCCCTCTCTCCCCCTGCATCCGTCCCTCGTTGCTTTTTCCCTCCCTCCTCTTTGTCTCTCTCACCTCTCCCTGTTTATGTCTCTCTCTCACTTCCTTTGTCTCTCTCTCTCTCTCTGATTGTGCAGGATGAGGGAGACGGGGAGGAAGAACAACATGTTTGCTCAGTTCAGGAAGACAGACAGAGACAGACAGAAGCTCCTCGACGCCGTCCTCAAGCAGCTACGCAACCTCATCGCTCAGCACCACGCCTAGAACGACCACTCTGATTGGTTCAGCGGCTTAGAACAGACGGTCTCATTGGCTGATTTAAGCAACGCATATACTGTAGCATGTGGTGTTCACGGGTCACGCAGCTGATCTGGCTGGACAGCTCACATGTTAAAACCACTGCCACCGGCCAATTTATGCAACCCTGGCTGAGGTTACACAAGCTTAAACAACCAATGTCCTTTGGATGATGATACTAAAACATGCAGTCTGATTGGTTAATTAGATTTTTTTATTTTTTATTTTTGGATAGGTAGTAGTCTGAAAATAACAATCCCGTTCTCTATAGAGTTAAATATTCCTTGTTTTCGATATCTTTTCAGGCATTCAGCATGGTTTTGTTGAAATGTGGTTGGATCCTCGTGGGCCCAGTTCAGCTCAGTAAGACTGAGACGCCATTAAACCTCGACCTGAGTTGTTGGTTAGTGCAGCATTTTCTCCAGCCATCTGATTTGAGCCACACTATCACACTTCCTTAAGATGACAAAGGAAGAAAAAAAACGAGTCCTCTTACATCCCATTGGTTGTGCAATGTTGTTCTCATCTCTACCCAAAAGAAACAAACTGAGCCTGGTCATTGGAAGAAGTGGAAGTAGAGAAACTCTATAATTATGTTGGTACCTGCATGTTCGCCTCCACCCACGGGGGCTGAAGCAAGCAATTTTACCTGCTGAAAACTAGAAGTTAAGGTTTGTTTTTGTTTTTTTTTGTCCTCATCTAGTTGCCAACTCTGCCCATCTGTGGCCTTGGGTTTGATTTGCTCTTAACCTTTATTCATGACAACAGCAAGCGTGAACGTTTCTGACCTGAGGAGGGGGCAGTTATGTCGTCGGAAGAAATTATGTCACGCTTAACTATCAATAATGGATGGTTTTACAAATAATAAAACTATCATAACTGTAAGTGAACAAGATAAACATGTTTAAAAAAATCGTATAGAAGATTATAAAATTTTAAAAATGGCTAGGAGTGGAGGGGAAACAACGGGCTGGCTGTATTTTCCCTCTCGAAGTGTCCCAGGGAAGCATGGTCATCTAGAAGTTGACCATGGATGGCACCGTGTTCGTGTCCATTTTTCAACATAATCAGAATCAGAATATTTTATTTATCCCTCGAGGCCTTAGAGATCCCCAGGTCCTCTCCTCATTCGTCCCATTTGCTTAGAAATCAGCAAATTTCCATTTCCCCGGCTGTCATTCGTTTGTTTTTTCCTCCACCCGACACTCTTTCAATGTTGCTGCTGTTGTTGATGGATGAAAGGGTTTTTGTCAGGCCTGGGTGGATTGCTGCACCCTGATACCTTTCCTACACCTTCTCATTGGTCCACAGGTGGGGAGGTTAGCGCTAGCTGGTGGATTTGGTCCATGGCTTATGAATTAGCGTATCAGCCGACTTCTGCAGGAAGCCATACCTCAATTTGAACGTCTTGTTTTGTTGTAAAAATCTAGTTTGGTTGGTAACACAGCTCAAGTGGGGCTTGAGAATGTGTTTTGGGTTTATCATCCCGTTTGGTCTTGTTGATTATACATTTTTTTTCTTTCTTCAGTCTAGGTAAATTTCAGGTAAAATGGTGGCTGGTCATTTTTAACATGCACCTACCGTCAAGCCGGTGGACAAAAAGAGTCGGTTTCCTTTCCTTACCGCCTCACGTGTGCTGCTGTTTCTCTGACAGCCTGCTTTGTCTTCCATACTTCTCTCACACAATGCTGGAGGACGGAGAGTTTGTCACGTCAGCATTCTTCAGTGTACCCATGTCTTCCATTGGCCTTCACTACAGAGGGAGTCAAATCAGGACGCCAGATCGCTTAACGCACTGCAATCAAGATAAGGGTTCGTGAAATAGGGATATCGAGGATCCCTCATCCAACCTATCTTAACAAGGGGGTTGTCGTCATGGCAACCCATTCTTTTCTTTATACAATCTATTCACAGTTAAATGGGGGATATTGCTTAGATGTGGCAACCCTCTCCCCATTTTCTAAAGCCTTGTTGCACAGACTCCGTAGGGGTTTTAAGTAGTAGATGTTAGTCCAACATGACAACTTAATCCCTCAATTCAAATATAATGACGTTTAAATTACGAGACATCGCTCATATTAGGCAGCCATCATCCTCTTCCTAAACCCCAGATATACATTGTGTTTGAGTATGAAAGAGGGGTTGGTGTCCCAACTTGGCAACCCATTTTAATCTTAATACTCAGTAACACCGCTTAATAGTGAGTAGGACTCAAAACTGACAACCCTTCCCAACTCACGTCCACCACTTTTCTTTCCTTTATTTTGAAGTTTGATCTTTAAATTCAGGGATAATGCTGGAATCTGGCCACCGCTGAAAAGTTCAGAGCTCTTTGCTTGGCTGACTTGGATGTTTAAATTAGAAGGATAGTCTGCTGGGAGAGAGAGCTTACACACTAATGCCAAGGGTCTTCCAAACCACATGCCAAGCTCTGCCTGCATGCATACATGTGTGTGCACATATGTGCACAATTTTATACTCGTTTTTTTGTGCATATGTGCCTGCGTGCATGCGTGCTTGCTTGCATATTAGGGCGCCCGTGTGGCCGCTTGTGTTCACATGCGAGTAGAGCAGAGTTATGAAATAATCACACATGAATGATCTGGTTTAGTTGAAGTACACAACTGTTTACCAGTTTTTTGTTTTTGTTTTTTTTGTTTTTAAACCTAGGACGAGTCCTCCCTGTCTCACCATGTTACTTCATTCTTGAATTTGGGTGCAATAATAACGAAAACTGCATCAGTCGCACTGCAAAATGCACATGTGTGTGTTTGTATTGGCATATTATAAACAAATTCAGACTGTGTCAAAAAGGGAAAATTAAGTCTTCCGCTTCCTCTTTTTTGGAAAAGGGGAAGGTGTGATCAGTCCCCGTGTTTGGTTTGATGATTATGAATATTGTGTATGTGTGAGTACATAGGTGTGTGTGTGTGTGTGTGTGTGTGTGTGTGTGTGTGTGTGTGTGTGCGCGCGTTTACAGGCACTGCACAAACATGCATGTGCTTTCAGCTGTGTGTGTGTGCGTGTGTGTGTGTTTACAGGCACTGCACAAACGTGTGTGCTTTCAGCTGTGTGTGTGTGTGTGTGTGTGTGTGTGTGTGTGTGTGTGTGTGTGTGTGTGTGTGTGTGTTTACAGGCACTGCACAAACATGCATGTGCGGTCAGCTGTGTGTGTATGTGTGTGCACGCGCATAAGAGAGAGAGAGGGGGAATGAGTATGTGTATCTAGGATATGTGCACAAAAATGTGCTTTCATGCACCTGTAAGTGGTTGTGTTAATTTCTGTGTGTGTGTGTCTGTGTCTGTGTGTGTGTGTGTGTGTTTTCCTCCTCAGCTGTTATTATATTTTGGTGTTTTAGTTAAGGAACAGGGTCGTTGTTTTTGAATGTGCCTTTGCTGTATTTTTCCTGCCAATAAAGATCAGCGTTACTGTGGTGTGTGGAACTGATGCCGGACTGGTGATCGAACGTCCTCGTTGCAAAGTGCCGGAGTCCATCCTTTAACCGACCAACCTGCGTAGCACTGGTGTCGTGACATGTGCCGTTTAGCCAACACACATCGCTCAGCAGCATACTTGAACATGTTGAGGTGGAGCTGCTTACCCGGGCAGTGTCAGTGCCATGCTCCACCTTACTGTGCTACACAGGGAATCGAAACCCCAACCCGGGCAGCCTCAGCATCATGTTCTGCCTGTTGAGATATACAGGGATTTGAACCCCTAACCCCTAAATTCGTGCGCGAGTACATTACACGCTGGTTCTTCATATTTCCACCCACTCTGCAACAAGCTAGCTTAAAAACGACCTATACTCGGGGCGCCCGGGTGGCGTTGCGGTCTATTCCGCTGCCTACCATCACGGGGGTCTCCGGTTCGAATCCCCGTGTTACCTCGGGCTTGGTTGGGCATCCCTACAGGCCCAATTGGCCGTGTCTGTGGGTGGGAAGACCAGGAGTCGCTGCACTAGCGCCTCCTCTGGTCAGTCGGGGTGCCTGTTCGGGGGTGGGGGGGGACTGGCGGGAATAGCATGATCCTCCCACGCGCTACACCCCCCTGGTGAAACTCCTCACTGTCAGGTGTAAAGAAGCGGCTGGCGGCTCCACATGTATTGGAGGAGGCATGTGGTAGTCTGCAGCCCTCCCCGGATCAGCAGAGGGGGTGGAGCAGTGACCGGGACGGCTTGGTAGAGTGGGGTAATCGGCCAAGTATAACTGGGGATACGGGGGGGGCAGTCTGGTTAAGTGAATGTACTTTTCAGCATTTGGTCATGAGAGACGTGTATGTTTTGGAAAGTGTCTTGCACGGGGGAACCCTTGAAAAGACCTGGTAATCGCCATTCATTTTAAGTTTTAAAAATGCCAAAATGTACGATCCTGAATGGATGTTCAGTACCCGTTTTGCTGTTGTCTCGTTTCTTAGCTGAGGTGTCTACAGTCCGGCTTGGCAGGGGCTAACACGGGCCTCTGCGGGGCGCTCGTTCTGATGGGATGGCGTCTGGTTGCTTTCAGCTGCGGATTCAATTCAGAGTTTTTGGGGGAAACTTGTCACACACGCGCCTCGCGCTCACTCGGCGTCCCACATCCACGGCTTAGTTTCTGCTGAGCAGCTCGTCCCATGCCTTGCTCAAGAGGACCTCGTTTGTAGTTGTGAGTGTGCGTGTGTGGGGGGTAATTACTTGCTCAGTTTCCCTCTATTACTGAACCACACTAGCTTAAATTGATATATACACAAACGCACAACAAGGTGAATATGAATGTGTACGTGCCCCCCCTCCCCCCCCCCCCCCGGTGCTCGGGTCCTCACACCCCGGTGGTCGTTGGTGTTATTTTGTATGTGGATAACTTTATTGAGACAGAAGCACTGTACAGGCTGTTGTATTAAACCACTAATGGGTCAAATGAAAGTGATATACTAATAAACATGCAAATGCCAGCAAACAATTATAAAATAAAAATGACAAAAAGAACCGTGGTCAGTTTTGTTTTTTTTCTCTCCCCAGTTTCATACATGCGTAAACTCCCAAACAAGAATGTAGCCTGACTGGCTTGGTCGTCATGGTCCACATGTTGCCCTTTACACCTGTCCTCCGTGGGTGGTGTGATGGAGGCTGAGGTTCGGGAAGGGAGGGATGGATGGAGCTGTCTGTTCTCAGGAACATTACTTTTTTTGGAATTACCCCCCTTTTTTCCCCTCAGTTCTGCCCGTCCAATTACCTCGCTCTTCCGAGCCGGCCCGGTCGCTGCTCCAGCCCCTCTGCCAGTCCGGGGAGGGCTGCAGACCACCACATGCCTCCTCCTATACATGTGGAGTCGCCAGCAGGGCCGGATTAAATGGATAGATTACACTAGGCAGACCATTTTTGGGGCCAACCCCTCCCCACCCCCAAACAAGCACATTTTGATACTTTGTAAACAGACAACATTACTTTTAACTGCCGCATGGTTATTATGGTTAATTAGTTAGGTATATGTGTTTGTTTATTATTATCTATTTATAGTTCGTTACTCGCAATTTGAATGTAAAGGGGGAAGTCTAGGCCTACATTTACATGTCTCATTATATTCATTTAGATTTATTTGCATTTTACATTTGATTTCATTGTCTTTACATATTCAGATTTGGGTGTTGAAGTGGAAAGCGGAGGCTACTCACGTTTACAGCTGCTTTCTCCTGACTTTTGATAAGGTGACGTCTTCGGTGACCTCTTCGTAATCCAGGGAGGCGGTAAATTCGTTCTCAGTCGCCAACGCTGCAAAAGCGGTCAGTTTCTCGTCCTTCCTTGTTGGTCTCAGGTAGGTTTTAACGCGTCTCAGCGAAGAAAGCGACCTTTCCACAGAGCAGTTGGGATGGGTGGTGGCAGATACACGCCAGGGCGGATGTCCACGTCAGGGAATGCGGTCTCCAGGCCGAGCTCTCTCGGCTGCTTATACGTGTCCATGACTGACGGTTCACCCTTTGCCGTTGAGCTGAAGTGGCAGAACTCCTCTTCAAGATCATGTGGGGCGGAACATCTCTTCTGTCACTGCAGCCATTTCTTGGATGTCGGTAGAATTGACTTTTGTACGAAAACCGAATTTTCTGTGGATCTTGGTGCTGGGCTAGGCCCCGAGAGGAACTTTTGCAAAGCCACTCTGTCGTTTTCTTTCTTCCTCCTCTTTTTCTTTTTTGCATTTTGCTGCACCTGAAAGCATCGCTGCTGAGAGGCTACTGCTAACATGCGAGCGTGACCTGTGTGCTGACTAAACCGGAAACACTTTTTCGCGCGCATAGCAAGGCGCTTACGTTGTGTAATGATATAAAAAAAAGAATCACACCCCTGGTGGTGAAGTAAACGGTGCGCGGTGCGCTTATCTCATGCAGCGAACAGACACACGCACGGACACACGTCCCACGTAGAAGAGGCTGCACCGCTTAAAAACTACATACATTTTTTGCCGAAATTATTTTAAAATGTTAAATATTTTTAATGTAGACCTCAAGTTGATGTTTTTATCCGTCTGTCTGCCCCCCCCGTGGCAATTAGACCCTAGGCAGCTGCCTAGTTTGCCTATGCCTAGATCCGGCCCGAGCCGCTTCTTTTCACCTGACAGTGAGCGCGTGGGAGGATCACGCTATTCCCCCCCAGTTCTCCCGAACAGGTGCCCCGACTGAACAGAGGAGGCGCTAGTGCAGCGACCAGGACACCTATCCACACCCGGCTTGGCACCCGCAGACACGGCCAACTGTGTCTGTAGGGACGCTCGACCAAGCCGGAGGTAACACGAGGATTCGAACCAGCGATCCCCATGTTGGTAAGCAACGACGCCCAGGAAAATGACGTTTGTACTTAATACAGGCGACAAAAGCAAAACTAAACTGGATATGGATGGATCAGACAGAGGTTCACCACGCCACCATTATCTTCATATTAGGAGCAATACAGCTCAAGTTCTTCCTCCGCCATTTTTTTTGCCAGCGTTGATTGAACCCGTGACGTTTCAATTACAAATCACGTATACATTTGTTGACGTATATTTTACAGCCAAATGGGGAATTCCAATAATATTTGCTCACTTTGCAGCTAAATCTTTCTCGTTCCCTGTCACCGCCGTGACCTTTGACCCCTCAGACAGCAGGGGCTTCTGGTCCGAGAGACATGATTAACGAGGACAGCTTGTGAAGTCGGTGTGTGTCGAACACGCGCGTTGGCGCTCCATGTGTGGCTATCGGAGCTGTGGGTGGGTTTTAACTCTGTGTGTGTGTGTGTGTGTGTGTGTGTGTGTGTGTGTGTGTGTGTGTGTGCACGGATGCTGCAGGTGGTTTGTGTGTGTGTGTGTGTCTGTCTGCTCTCCTGCTCAATGGAGGGTGGTGACGCGTATCCAAATCAACACAAACCCTCTCCAAGCTCCCTCAGCCATCTGTGTGTGTGTGTGTGTGTGTGCGTTTCAAACAGTCTTTAAAGGGGTAGTGGAGCGCTTAAGGCTTAGATATGGATCACAAAGACCCCTCTCTCCTGGTCCCCTTCTGTCCCCCCCTCTTTTCCCTGGTTTATTCCTCTCTCATGCTATCTGTCCTTCACATCTTTTCCAACAAGCTCTCTCTCTCTCTCTCTCTCTCTGTCTGTCTCTCTCTCTCTCTCTCTCTCTCTCTCTCTCTCTCTCTCTCTCTCTCTGTTGCAAGCTCTCATCCGACTGATCTTTTCAGGTCGTGGACATTCGGCAGGCGCACTCCGGGTTGGGTGCACACGACTGGAAAATCTGCCTGGCTTGCCCCCGTGGAGGATGATTCGTGTGGTGGTTGTTGCAGCTCTCTGGCTGACTCGGCTCAGCCCGCTTCGTGATGCAGACCTCGGGGTGTGTCTGGCTGCCAGCCTCCGTGTGTGTGTTGCTCTCAAGTCACGTTGGATCACAAGACTTCCAGTCTGTTTCTCTCTCTGGTCTTCAGCGGCGGCCTGCATCCAAAGTGCTGCATCTCCACCAACCGCTGGCCTTGAGATGCAGCCTTGCTCATCGATGGTCTGCACGGTTGTTTAAGGTGTTATGACGCATCTTGGTGTCATTGTGTGGCGTTTGCAGTCAGACGACTGGAAGATAAATAAAAAGCCCCTCTGAAATCTGTCCTTATGTTTGGCGTCTCCCACGTTTTCAAGATCGCTCAGGGTTTGAAAGGTCCTCGAGTGTGTGTGTGTGTGTGCGCGTGGTGCGTGTGTGTTTGTGTGTCCGGTCTGATAGTAGAAGGAACTGCAAATGTCTAGATTATGAATTGCTTCATCTCATCATTTTTACTTCCCCCTCCATAGCACCTTTTGTTTTACTTTCTCTAACAAAGGAGCATATATTAAAAGCTGCCTGGGCGGGAATCTGCTTCCCATGCAGCTGGTGACCCGGAGTCACCGATGAAAAACAGAATGGCTTGAAGAGACGGCGCACACTTCAACCAGCTGCAGGCCTCCCCCTGACCCCCGCATCTTTAGCTGGCTCTGAGATGTTGTATATTATTTATTATACATTATATATATCATATATTACATGTTATATATTATATGTTGTATATTATATAATATATATTATATATTACATGTTATATATTATATATTTGGGTTACCTGACCTTTGTTCCTCAGCATGCTCTCCATGCACAATTGTCAAAAGAGGCTGTTCCCAAACTGGAGGGCTCAGTGTGTGTGTGTGTGTGTGTGTGTGTGTGTGTGTGTGCGTGCGTGCATCCACATATAGGCGTGCATGTGTGTGCGTGAGCACATGCACGCCTATATGCGCATGTGCGTGTGCGCATGTGCATGCATGTACACGTGGGCATGTGGCATGTGTGTGCGCCTATGCGCTTCTCCATTTCCATTGGTACCTTCTTACTTCTTGTTTACAGACTTTGTTTATCTCATAACTTTGCCGTCTCTGTCTGCCCCCCCTCTCTCTCTGTCTCTGTCCCTCTCTGTCTCTGTCTCTCTGTCTCTCTCTGTCTCTTTGTCTCTGTCTCCCCCCCCCCCCTCTCTCTCTCTCTCTCTGTCCCTCTCTGTCTCTGTCTCTGTCTGTCTCTCACTGTCTCTCTGTCTCTGCCTCTATCTCTCACTGTCTCTCTCGCTGTCTCTCTTTCTCTCTCTGTCTCTGTCCCTCTCTGTCTCTGTCTCTCTGTCTCTCTCTGTCTCTTTGTCTCTGTCTCCCCCCCCCTCTCTCTCTCTCTGTCCCTCTCTGTCTCTCTCTGTCTCTCACTGTCTCTCTGTCTCTGCCTCTATCTCTCGCTGTCTCTCTCGCTGTCTCTCTCTCTCTGTCTCTGTCCCTCTCTGTCATGCATGCACACTTTAGCAGACTACGACAGCAGAGCATTTACAGTAATAAGGAAGTCATTGTGTACTACAAGTCACAGACAGTGTGGCTGGAAGAGGGCAATAAGGAAGGATAAGTACATTACCTACTACACAACTGCACAACTACACAACTACAGCTGCTTTCGAAACAAACCGATCTCAGCTGAAAGGCAGTCGGATAGTTGCTCGACTTTGTAACAAGCACACAATTAGCATGGTGGAACGTACTGATGAATCCTTTATTGCATTTTACTGCCAATATATCTGCAATTATATCACCACCTCCACACAGCCGCTGTGACCTGCAGGGGTGAAAGGTCATGCAAGGTCATTGGGGAGGTCACAGAAGGCCAGTGATATTGTAGCAGTATGGTGAGAGAGACCACACACACACACACACACACACACACACACACACACACACACACACACAACCTACATCTCATTCACTATCAGCGTCTCTTCTACAAATACCCTACATCAAATGACACTATCTGTTCATCTTTTGCTCGCTCTCTCTTTATCAATCCCTCTACCTCTTTTTGTGCCCCTTATCCATCCTTTGTGTTCTTTCTCTCTTTCAGTCTTCCCCCCTCATTCTCTCTCTTCCTCTTTGTTTCTATGCAGGGCATTTGGGGTGGAAAGGGGAGTATCTTAGAAAGGGTATTAATTTGCAATTTGAGCCTTTTGATTAGACAAAGCCTCTTTCTCTCTCTCTCTCTCTCTCCCTCTCTCTCTCTTTCCCTCTCTCTCTCTCTCTCTCTCTCTCTCTCTCTCTCTCTCTCTCTCTCTCTCTCTGTCTCTCTCACACACACACACACACACACACACACACACACACAACATATGTGACCTCAGTTTCCCTGCTACTGCCACACACATCCACATCTTATCTCACACCTACACAAATATCATCGCATGCCAAAAATACACATGGCCCGTGTGTGCGATGCTGCGGCGTGATAGCGTGTTCTCTCTGTCAGACGAGGAAGGGACAGTCGGCTATAGATAGCAGACAGGAAGTTATTGTAGCTCGTTCTACAACAACTTCCTTCGAACACAGGCCGGCCGCAAGGCGACAGGGATCTGAAAAGTACAGGCTGGCGGATGAGTAGAAAGAGGGAGGCGAGGAGGACGAATGGAGAGGAGGACCTGATGCTACCTTTATTCCTCTGTCCACTCTCTCTCTTTCTCTCCCTCTCTCTCTCTCAATCTCTCTCTCTCATTGCTCTCCCTCCATCTCTCTCTCTCTCATCTCTCTCTTGCTCTCTGTCTCTCATTTCTCTTTCTGTCTCAATTAAATTCAACAGAGCTTTATTGGTGTGACCATATTCTGTTACATAGTATTGCCAAAGCACAAGGTGGTACAAACCAGTACAGTACAGTTTATACCATACAAACTATAATAAAAAAAGTTGCTGTATTTTTAAAAACAAACAACCAATTTAACAATATTTAGTATTGCAACGTTAATTGAACTTGAAGGACAAAGAAGAGAAGAACAAGAAATAGAGAGAAAAGGAAGAAACCTGTGTGTGTGTGTGTGTGTGTGTGTGTATGTGTAGGTGGTGTGTGTGTGTGTGTAGGTGGGCATGTGTGTGTCGGTATGTGGATGGGGTGCTCACTCACTGTCCCTCAGATTGTGGCATGCAACAATATATTTGGCTGCTGTGTTGCAGCTTGTCTTCTCTCCCAGTAGGATGGCTAGTTTGCCTTCTCCTCTCCCAGTAGGATGGCTAGTTTGTCTTCTCCTCTCCCAGTAGGATGGCTAGTTTGCCTTCTCCTCTCCCAGTAGGATGGCTAGTTTGCCTTCTCCTCTCCCAGTAGGATGGCTAGTTTGTCTTCTCCTCTCCCAGTAGGATGGCTAGTTTGTCTTCTCCTCTCCCAGTAGCATGGCTAGTTTGCCTTCTCCTCTCCCAGTAGGATGGCAAGTTTGTCTTCTCCTCTCCCAGTAGGATGGCTAGTTTGCCTTCTTCTCTCCCAGTAGGATGGCTAGTTTGTCTTCTCCTCTCCAGTAGGTTGGCTAGTTTGTCTTCTCCTTTCCCAGTAGCATGGCTAGTTTGTCTTCTCCTCTCCCAGTAAGATGGCTAGTTTGTCTTCTCCTCTCCCAGTAGGATGGCTAGTTTGTCTTCTCCTCTCCCAGTAGCATGGCTAGTTTGTCTTCTCCTCTCCTGTAGGATGGCTAGTTTGTTTTCTCCTCTCCCTGTAGAATTGGCTAGTTTTCCTTCTCCTCTTCCAGTAGCATGGCTAGTTTGTCTTCTCCTCTCCCAGTAGAATGGCTAGTTTGTCTTCTTCTCTCCCAGTAGAATGGCTAGTTTGCTGATGTCAGAGAGGCTTCTGAAGTTTGGGTGGATGTGCTCAGTGTTTGGGTAGTAATGATTTCTAACGTGGTTATACTTAGGACAGGTGATGGTGAAGTGCAGCTCTGCCTCCACCTCTCCCATGTCGCAGTGTAGGCACAGCCTCTCTTCTGCTGGCAGCCATGTTTGTCTGTGTCAGCCTTTTTCTACGGCCAGGCCGTGCTCACTAAGTCTATACTTCCTCAAGGTGGTTCTCAGTTTGGTATCAGTCACTGTGTGCAGAGATTCTGCCACAGTGCACATTTTATGTGGCTTTTAGTTTGTGTGTCCCAATAAGTTATATAATTTAGTTTTTGTTGAGTTATAATTTGATGGATTCTGATGTTCTGGTCCTGAAGCTGCGACGTGTTAGTGTTTGTTAGTGAACTGAGTGTCGGGGCCAGTTGAGTGAGGGGACTGGTTTTACTCAACTCTTGGTATTGCAAGGCTTTGTAATGGTATAGGGGGGGGGGGGTCACTGTTTTTCAAATGTTGCCAGAATGTGATTGCCCTTTTCTGTATTTTGATCAGTAATGGATCTTGGCCTAATTCTACCCTGCATGTGTTGTTTGTTGTTTTCCTCTGGACATGTAAGAGGTTCTTACAGAACTCCACATGCAGGGTCTCAATTGGATGTTTGTCTCAGTTGCTAAATTCTTGTTTCGTAATTGGACCCCACACTTCACTGCCATAAAGGGCAATTGGTTTGATTGCTGACTGGAATATTTTCAGCTAGATTCTAATTAGAACATCTACAAAAACTGGTCATTTTATGGCATAGAAAGCCCTGCGTGCTTTTACTTTCAGTTCATTCACTGCCAAGGTTAAAATGTCCAGTGTTGCTGATTTTTAGTCCTAAATAATTATAATTCTGGGAATGTTCATTGTGGTTTCCTCCTAATGTGAAGGTATATATTCTATTCCCTGAGATCTGGCTCTTTTTTGAAAAATCATGATTTTGGGCTTTACTGCCGGGGCCCAGGTCTGGCAGTACTGCTCCAGCAGGTCCAGGTTCTGCTGTAAGCCCTGTGTAGAAGGAGACAGCGGAACCAGGTCGTCTGCATAGAGCAGGAATTTGATCTCTGAGTCATGTAGAGTGAGGCCGGGTGCTGCTGATTGGTCTAGAGTTATTGCCAATTCGTTGATGTTGAACAAAGTTGGACATAAACAGCATCCTTATCTCACTCCACGCTCCTGAGAGAGGAAATGTGTTCTTTTATCACCAATTTTTATGCCCGCACTTATTTTCTGTGTACATTGATTTAATGATGTCATAGGTTTTACCCCCTCCATCTCTCTCCATCTCGCTCTCTCTCTCAGCTCTCTCTCATCTGTCTCTCTCCATCCATTGCTCTTTCTCACTCCATCTCTCTCTCTCATCACATCACATCACCGCTTCTCTTTATTCTTACTGTGCCTTCACGGGAAACTTGTCTTGCAGCAGCAAGTTAGCACAACATATATAAAACAACACTGAACCTACACGATAACTAGTCGTTTAAAACAAAGCAAAGTAAAACAGATAATACAGTGATAGTACAACAGGTAGGAAAGTGGTGAGTGATAGATATAGCAAGTGCAAAGCAAAAGTAGATTTTATAGCCTAAGACACGTGCAGTTGTATACAGGTATTACCTTTTAGTATTCTGTGTGCTCTTTTTAAGTCTTCACAACTCCAATTTTTTAATTTTACAGCTAAAGAAAAGAATGGCAACATATGTTACATCTTGTTGCCGCTTTGGCAATTTGCTGCAGACAGGTTTCTATGGGTTGATTTAGTTTGTGTGTGTGTGTGTGTGTGTGTGTG